>NC_072735.1:158070866-158294405 GCF_026930045.1 Uloborus diversus
AGCACCACCATATGGGCGGACATACGGATCAAGGATCTCATCCCGATATCTCAGACTATCAGAATATCCCCACGGATCACATGCAGGTCAGTGTGACCACCGAGCGAGATCCCTGTCCCAACCATGATTCCACCACCTCTATAACTACGGCTTTCAACAGTGTTGGTTTGATGGTATCTATTGCGATGTTCCCTCCAGATCAGTAGATGCCCTGAATCACTGTCCAATGTAATCTGGACTCGTCTGTGAACAGCACAGAAGACCATTGCTGCTCGGTCCAGGAAACATGTTCTCTTCCCCAGCATAAGCGGATCCTTCGTTACGGTCCGTTGAAAGGAACACACACAACTGGTCTTCTTGCATAGAGACCTGCATTGTGAAGACGATTTCGCACCGTTGTGGCAGAGATTATTCTTCCTAATGCTACAAAGTGGTCTGCAACGAGCTTCGGCACAGTAGTGGTTCTTCTCCTTCAGATCGAAAGAACTAGAAAACGGTTTTCTGCAGGTGTTGTAGCTCGTGGTCGGCCTGGAGCAGGTCTTCTGGACACAGAATCTTCGGATTGGTATTGATCCCAAAGTCGCTGAACAACACTACATGACACATTGAGAAATCTAGCAGCATCAGCTTGTGACAATCTCATTTCCATCCATTTAACTGGCCGCCATCTTAATGAATCGAGTAAACGACGTCTTTGAGACATTTTCTAAACTCTATTGACTATTGTCACCGAAACTACCAACAACAGTTGAAAATTAACGCAACTTACACACAGAAGTACGAAAGCTGGATAGTTGCATATTTTTTCTCACTCATAGAGATATGTTCTATTCAATAAAATAAAAGTGATAGCTATCGTTTTTTATAAATGGTTTTAAAGTTCGTTATTTTCATTCATGCAAACTATGCATTTTATTGTTGCTGCAATTTTTGTTTATGGTGAGCTTCGAAAACCATGTTGTACCTTAACTTTTTGAGGCCAATGCATTATTCTACTGTTTGCCGGCCCTACCACGCCATATGACAATGTGGCCCCTGAGTAAAAATGATTGTGATCACCTGATCTACTCCACCACACAATTTCTGACACGTATATAATGTTCGTATTTTAAACTTAATGTATACTTAACCTTAGTGTCGATAGAAAAATATAACGTTAGCCATACACTGGAACTGTAGGAAAAAGTAGAATTTCGTATTTAGTGTATTGTTATTCATTATCAAAATATATTTAGCTCAACGTTTGCTGAAATATAATTTTGATTTTTACTATATTTTTTAAAGTTTTTTAATATGTAATCTGAGTTCATGATTGCGTTATTAAAGTGCAAGGTATAGCTCTAAATATACCTTATTCCGATATTTGTTTATTAAATAAGTATATTTATTTTAAGTATCCATTTCAAACATGCATTCAAAAAGCTCGATGTAAAAATATTTGTCCCGTTTCGCATTAAAGCATAAAACAGCACGCTTACATATTAATAAACAACTCGTTTAATTTCTTCTCGCGCTACTTTGAGAGGCACGAAAATGTGCGAAATTTAAGCAGTTAACAAAGCGTTTCGTCAATAAGAAAATAATTCACGCGTTTTATCTGTTTACCGAATCTCTCGATACCCATCATAAAAAGCGAAGTTCAACCGTTTTGCTTCAATTCAATAATATCCCATCGCAGCGGCAAATGGCTGCAAATACCCATTGAGAATTCTCACATTCAGGTTAACGCTGCTCTTAAACGTCGCATCCTCGAAAATAATTACCGCCCATTTCTGTTAAAATAAGTTTTCGTTCGACGCATAAAAGACCAGCACATTTTTGAAAATTTATTGAACCGCGACGTGCATTAAGTTGCTCCAGCCACGGGTAATTATGGCGCCTTGTTCCGCATAGGAATGAACGATTTCCGTTATCTCTCTTCCACAGTGGAATTATCTGGCTTTTAGGAATTCAAATGCTCACCATTCTGTCTGGAACAAAGTGGCGTTCGAACGACTTGCCTTTTACGAGTATCGAAGCCTAAAAATGGTTGAACAAAGGCTACTGGTTCGAATAATAGAATTCCGTTGAGAGATCATGGGTGGAATGCATTCTAACTTATGGGACGTACGAATTCTAAAACTCCTTCAATTGTACTTAACGCTTACTTATACTCGGCTGACTGAAAAATCAATAAAATAGAAAAAAAAGGGCAAAAAAGCAGAAAGATTTCCTTTAAGTTAGTGTTTTTTCGTAACTGTTTTAAACGTTCAGTTTTATTTCTTCAAAAAAGTTCATTCTAGTAGGCAGGCTTACATTTGTTGCGTAATTAAATTTGTAGTTTAATATTGCATGTGTTTTCTGTTTCTTTATTCATTTAATCATTTGGTATTAACGTGATATTTCGTTGACCCTTTTTCAAAACAAATTAATAGCCAAATGCGCGATAGACTGCAAATGATAGAATACCTTAAGTTGTTTTAGCCATATTGGAGAATCTTCAGATGGAAATGCGGGAGGCGTTCCGAAAGTAAGCTCCGTTTTGAAATAGAAAACGAACAATTACAGATACATCCAAGAAGTTAATTGATGAAAAAAAATCTACCACACTTACACTACTTTTCAACAAGATATTTGCCATAACGTGCTTTAAGTTTTTGTACACCCTCTTCGTGGAATATTGCCGCTTAACCATGAGGTAGCATGTTCTTTCAGGTTGTCAGCGCTGTTGTACTGTAGACGACTCCTACAATACAACACAAAACAAAGATCTACAGTCAAACGACTCCTGTAGATCTTTGGATGAACTGAGTACTGATCCATATACTTTCAGGAAAAAATGCATTTCCCCAAAACAGCTACTGATTTCTGCAGCCAATTGGTTCAAACTCGTAATCGTTGTGATGCCGACTGCTATATTTAAATTTCGCGTTTCCTGTCAGCTGACCCACCTTTTTGTATCTAAACAGGGAACCACACGAAAACTATAATATAAATATTTTTAACAAAATTTCTAATGGCTGGCAGCAAGAAAAAGTAGCAAAGAACAAAGCAAAAACAAATACAATACACAGAACAAGGAACAATACAGAAACAATGAAGTGAAATATTTAGCTGTCTCTTGCTTCCCAATAACGGTCGCACAGGCTACGTCTGGAAAGCTGGGTGCAAGTGTGCAGGTGGGCGAATGTCCATTTCTTAGTTTGAAATAATATAAATATGAAAAACTTAATATTGAAACCAAATTTGAATAGGTAGCGGTCGTTAGAGCATATTTAAATTTTGTCATCGCAAAAATTATTTTCCTTCGTGACCACGTTATCGAAACATAGAGTTCTAAAGTCTGATAAAATTTTTAGAAAAGCTACAAAATTAAAGCCTTGGTTTAAAATGGAATGTACCATGAAATTTCACCGTGTGCATGTGACCGGACCATTGACAAGAGATAAAATGGTGGGAGTGAAGACTTTTATTCGTGAAACCAAGACCCCAAGCCACGTGGTAGTTTTTCAAGCAAAGCATTGGAAGAAACCCTGTTTCTTTCGCTTATTTGAAGCAGAATGTGCCTACCATTCGCCGTTTCTTACTTACGTTACTTGGGGTCTTTGGGTCATTTTGCTAAGCCAATGACTTTACTTCCTCCCTCCGTTTATTAATTCCTGCTCTGAGGATCGGGCATCCATTTGTAAAGCTGGTTCAAAGATGTGTTCCATTACAAACCGAAACTCAGTAAATTTGGCGACTCTTCCTGAAATTTCGGCATTTAATATTTCGGTAACAGGGACAGGAGGACTAATAGTTTGAAAGTCTAAAAACGTGTTTTATTGAGCTCTTTCAATTGCTACTTATTTACCTTTTTTTCATGATTACACTATTGGTAAGATTTATAGAGCACTAAAACGTTATAGGTGCCTTCGGAAATTGATTGAATTAATCTATTCGCAAACAAAGCATCAATGAACTGTATTTGACAGTGAAAAGCTTAATCCTTAAATGCTCGTTTTTTTTTAAACACTGTAAAATATGTTCTTTGGCTTTAAACTTCTCTTCAAATCATGATAAACATATTTTTAAAAAAACTAATAGTGTAATTTAGGTATGGTTTTTGATTTAACAATCACTTGGCAATATCGGGCTTTAAAACATTGATAAAAACTGTAAAAATTCCTTAAGGTGAAAGTAAATTTTATTCGTTATAGAATTAAAATAGGTAGGTAGTTTCAAGTAAAATAAGCGTAGTAAAAAAAAATCCTACGTTTACGAATGCCAAAAAAAAAAAAAAAAAAAATCTAATTTTGACTCCAGTAGATTGGTTTATTTACTAGTTTTAAAATTAATTTAATAGCAGCTTCAGTGAAAATTTTCTTGGTTATTGGCAACTACAGAGTTTCATTTTGTTCTTATTCTATTTTAGGAGACTAAACTGGGTATGTTGCTAAATGCCAACACGATGCTTTTAAGGATCAAATAATAAGAAAGGTTCTAGGGAAGTTTTGTTGATAAGACACTGGATTTGGAGTCGGTGGATTTCAGGTTCGGAGTTTTTATGCCATTAAACATCCACTGGGTGCATACTCACAATATTCAGGGGTTAAAAATCCTCGGTCCTTAAGTTCAGGCTACTAGAGACTCACCCTCCCTTTTAGGACTATACTGAAACTAAGAAGGTCTAAGTGGTTCCCGATTAGCCTGATAAAAGCAATTAAAATTAATATTCGCTTTGTTGCTGGGTGCCAAGCATAAATACAGTACTCTCCCGATTATCGAACGTCGGATTACCCGCAATTCGGATTATTCGCGGGTGTTTTCACAATTTTTGTTTTGCTAAGGTCATTAAATGTACTCTTAAAACTTATGATTGTGTTACTGTTCGCTTTTGGCTTGTACATACATTTTTTATGTTCAATGTTAGTAAATGCAATGTAGCAATGTTTCTAGCTATAATTTAAATTGCCTGTGTTAGTGTCATTCATATTTTTTAGCTATTGTATATTTTTATTTATTATTCCTATTATCAGTGGTTTTCGCTCATCTGCGGTTACTACGCTACCCTGTTCTGTGGATAATGGGGTTGTTTCCTTCAGTCAAAAGTAGTACTTTTAGTCACTGAAGTTGTCAGAATAAGCCAAAAAAAAAAAAAAAAAAAAAAAAAAAAAACATGGACCCAGAAAATACTTTCATTTTCCCAACAGTTTTTTTTTTAAATTCATTTTTTTAAATGTCCGATTTTTCAAACATGGCATGATCTAGATGACGTCACAAATGATGCTTTTTGGCGCATCTTTGTACCGCGTTTCCACGTTATGATAATCAAGAAGCGAATTAAAATTGCACTCTACGCTTGCTATCAACCATATCGTTGCCAATACACGTGAGTAAAGATGCGAATTAAATATTTTTCTCTGTGAATGGCAACACAGAATGGCATTTCATCATTTGTGATGTCATCGGCAAGAAATGTAAACAATGAAAGATCACCGATTTAAGTAATTTTTTAAAAATATTAAACTAAAACAAATTATTTAAAAAATGGTTAGATTCTATGTGTTTAATCATGTTTTTTCAGAAAACAATACTTTTAAAATATTGGAAACGACCCCATTGGGAGTTTACAGCAATGGGTTACCGAAAACATACGCGATGTAATGCTTCGAAATTTATGTTGCGGTGTGAAAAGGTTTAAAACTTCAGCTTTGAATAAACTGTTGCTTATAAATTAAAAAGAAAAAAAAATGCTTTACAGAAAATCTCTGATTCTTTCAGAAAGGTAACTTTATTTCAAGCACGATTGTTTTGCCGGGTTAGAATGTTCTTTTCCATTAGTTATAAAGCGTAAATGAAAGTGTAACGATAGATCCAAATCTGTGACCTGTTACATCATTATCAGATTTATCTGAATAAGATCGATCACAAATTAATCGATAAAACAATAAACAGGATAACGGTACTTTTCTTGTCTTTAGTTGTCAATTTCAGCTCTTTTAAATTTTAACTAATGCCTAAACTATTGAATATTCTCACCTGCCAAACTAATTATTGTAAGCTCAATTAAATGTAAATCATTTTAAAATCATTTTTAACGGAGGTTGACATATTGTTTTGAAATAGATTAAATGTTTCATGGTATGAACCAATTTTGATTTTTTTTAAAGAGGAGACAGAATTGATTTTTAGTATAAGTTTCGTATTTAGTTAGTAAATGTATGAGCAGTTGAGGCTGTGAGGAGCAAAGGAAAGTAAGTGGACTATTAAAAGTTTTGAGTAAAACGCTTTTTTTTTTTAAGTTCAGATTTTAAGTAGGCTTTCATTGTATTTTTTTTCATAAATCATGCTGTTTAGCAGCACCCACCAGAACTACTAGTACTACCTCTTGCCCTCAGACAGAGGAGAGGTTTACCTGCCATTTTCGCTGGTTATCTCCAAATTTTTAATTTCGACACTTACATAACTTTGCTTCTCATTGCCTCAATAAGTTTTTAATCCATTTTAATTTTTATTGTTAAATCCGAGTTTAATACTTAAAATATTATTACCATTGTAATGAGAATTTACTATTTTTTACAAATGTTTGAAGATGAATCTATCTAATATTTAAAGACGAAAGTAAAACTTCATAGGTCGTAGCAGAAGTGGAAAGGTGAATAAGCACTGAGCTCGGAAGCAATGGGAAAAGATTTACATTCAGTAAAATGCATAAAAATCATAGAGCTTCTATGTACCAGACTGAATGTTCTGTTAAGACAGACACTGGCTGTTAACACAAGGTGAAAGTGATGGTCAAATAAGAAGGATGGTCCTAAAGCTAGCAGCTTTCTTTTGTTCATATTTGCGAAGTTAAAATACGTGTTTGACTAAGTTCGTGTACTTGGCAGATAGCTACTCCTTTGTGCTTGCCAAGCAGTGGTGACCAAAACAACTTTAATCCTTACAGCGGAAAAATGACCCTATTGTGTGGCTCTGATAAACTGAGGTATGACCTTTGCTTGCTTTTTTTTTTTTGGCTTCTTTACATTTGGGATTTTTGAGCGAAAAAAGGACGTGCTATCGGCACGGGTTTGAGACGAAATACTTTTGAGAAACAACTACAAAAGTAACCCAACTCAGCTCAACTCAAATTACTCTTTCTTGTTACCCGAAAAAGAGGTAACCTTTATCAAGGTCATAGCTTTACTCATCAGAGCCAAACTGTAGTTATATTCTTACTCTGCACTAGAACCGCTATATTAATAGGCCGACGCATCAGCTTAAGTTCAGCCATTTTGGATCGGATTTTTTATTGTTGCGCAGCTATGGTTACCAGAGAAAACTTTCTAACTCTGCCAAATTAGCCAAAAATGATAATGTATTTAGACAATTCCCACGCGCTAATAATTGTTCGCAATAAAATATCACCAAACGCGATAACTTGCCAGAAAAGACAACCACTTAAACACGCGCTCCGATCCAATGCCTGGACTGACATATATAGAGGCCTTATTCTGCACTAAAAGCAAATGGCAATTATATAAATTCCCGTGCTTAACCTCAGTAGGCTCTAATAGAATTTGAGGCTATCTAGTATCATTATTTATATATTTTCTTTGGGTGACAATAATATTACCAGCAATAAATGGACCTTTTCTGACTAACAGTGGATTGATTCTGAGGGGAAAGTCAGTTTTTTGCAAGGCTTTTTTTCCATCACAAGTTAGGAAAAAAAGAAAAAAAATCGAAACTTAGTTAATGTTGCAAAAGACGTTTTTAATATTTAAATCAATTAAGAGTGATTATTAAAACTAAATTTCTAATTCCTTTTAAATCATTAAAAAAAAACATTTTTCAAGTAAATTTAAGGAGTTAAAAAACAGGAACATTTTATATATATTAAACTCCTTTTGTTTGCAAAAATTACTCTTTAGCCCAAACTCAAACATTTTTCGGTGTACACATACTCAAATTCTATTAACAAAATCAATTCAAGACAGGCTAACAGCAAAGAAAAGGCTTAGAGTTTGTGATAATAGAATCGATAAAATCTCAATTTTGAGAAAAATACTTTTGAAGATCAAAATGACATGAACCCGAAAAAATAAAACTAATGAAGTTTTAAGGATCATAACTTTGTGATACATGACTTCCAAATTCATAGCGTATAGAGAAATAGTAATTTGAGTGAGACGTTTGAATCTAAAATTTCAACTTAAAATATAATAATGTTGTACAATATCGATAAAATTAGGCTTTACTCATCAGTCTGTGATAGTTATACAATTTGATTAACTGCGAAGTTTCTAGCAATAAGAAAATTGTTTAAAAGATTGAGTCAGTTAAGTCCCCTTCGCTCCCTTTTTTGATAAAGTAATATAAGAATGCTATCTCAAAAATGGCACTTGAAGTAAATAAACAAAACAATATTTTGAGAAAAAAAGTTGAAAATGAATAACTTTTCATTTAAAGAATTTCATTCAAAAACATGTCAACTAACTTTAAGATTGATAAAATACTTCAAAATGAAGACAATGTTGATTTCCCATTTTCAGCTTTTAATTAAATGCATAGATATTCAAAAAAAAAAAAAAAAAACTGCAGGCAATCTAAAATATTATTTTTGACAAAATTAAAAAAAGAGAAGTGCGTTTTTAAAAACTAAAATTCAGTTTTCCAAAAAATAATGTAAAAAACTATTAAAATTTTTTGACTCACTAAATGCAGTCATAAATATTTGTACACCAGCTTAAAAAATTTAAAATACAGTTTTTGATGAAATTCTCAATCTCACCCTGAGGAATATTCACTTCGCTTTTTATTTGCGAGTTTGCTTCAAATTTTTTCGCCTAAGCCTCCGAGGCACAAAAAATGGTGGAAAGTTATGCAAGAACTAGAGCGTTTTAACGAAATAATTTTACGGGCTGTTTTTGACCAGGCATTTTATTCCGGAATATAACGCCCACATTTTGTTCGTTCGATTTATTTCTTACTTTTTTTCCTTCTCGTTTTATCGTTCGGGTTTGATTGGAATTACAATCGGCTTTGACAGATTAATGAAATCGGATTTTACATGATCAAACGGTTTTTGATTGGCATTGCTTTGGGGAAACTAGGATATTAATCGTAAAATGATTTTTTTTGCTTGTGTTTGTGCTATAAACGGGTGCAGTTTTCCAGAGATTTGATGCCAGTATTTTTGTATATGTAAATCAAAATTTAAAATGTGAAAAAAAGGAGAAAAATTGTTTTGAAATTGTCGGAACGAAGACTTTTTTTGTTTTGAAGGTATTAATATTTTTAACAGCTTGTGAAAACTAATATTTATTTTTCGATGAAATTTTTTCCTCTCTCCCTCTCTATACATCACACACATACACATATAAAGTTTTAGCAAAATCGGAAAAACTTTGCTCACACACACACACACACACACACACACACAAATGGCTATCTAAATCAAATGCCAAACTCTTCCTCTATGAACACTTACTATAACATAAATTAAATAAAGTACAACGTTACAACAACATGCATTGATAAAAATTACTTCACATGTTTTGTTTATACTTCACATGACATGTAACTTCAAACTCAATCATCCGTTATTTAGAAATCTTTCAGCCACCATGTCCCAAAGGGGACCTGGGAGCCAAAACTGCAACGAGTTCATTTTTACTTTAGCTGTTTTCTATTAAAAGAGTTCTACATAAAAACACATCAATTTTACTCACAAAAAAATCTGTGCTTTCTCTTGTTAACTACGTAAAATTGTAACTTTTTTTGTACATACCATGTAGTTTTCAAATATTAAATAAAATTCTGCAGGAACCCACTTGCTCAGATTTAACTGAGCACTGGAAAACAATAAACTAAGCAACTGGTAGGTTCGAGGTGTGTAAAAGAGGAATATATCATCGCAGAAAACGTTTTTAGAATTGATTAAAAAAAAAATTTGAATTTTGACATCTGGAATTCAATATGTGTTTTTCGCAATCACATGTGTATGTAGGCGCGTGTGCTTGTGTCTGTGTGCAGGCATGAGTGTGTGGGTATGTGTGTGTGTGTGTGTGTGTGTGTGTGCGTGCAGGCAAAAGTGCTGTGTGTGTAGGGGTGTGTGTATGTATGCGTGTGTATGTATGATATGGACGCAACCTGGATACCGTTTTCGCTGGAGGAGTAGCATCGGGAGGGGCCGGTCGACGATGGCGCTGCAGAGGGAGGCGCGGGAAAAATAAAATCATAGGAACATCAAAATCTTCAAGTGAGAAAAATAAAAAATAAAATTCCTCAAAAAAAAAAAAAAAAGACAGAGCCAAACGACAGCATCCAAAGATTTTCCGCCTAGTTTACAGCCTAATATGAGTCGGCAAGAATGTTATCATCTTAGTGATATTTTGCTGATTTCTCATTAAGTCCATAGAGCACAATGTGCTAACTGCTAGCCAAGCATTGGAAGCAATTTAAAAATAAGATCCAAAACTGAGGTCCGTTTGACCAAAAAATCCTAAGATTAAGCGCCAAACTTAGTTTGATTACTATAGATTAAGTACATAGAAGCAGACAGATGACACCTATCCATATAATTTGCTACACTATAGTAAATGTATCTAGCTATGTATTTACACACACACGCACACTAAAAGGGTCCAAAAAGTTATACATGTTTCTGTGAAAACAAAGGGAAAAAACGTGTTTTACGTTGTTTGGAATCCAAAAACTTCCATTCACGAAATTCGATCATCCTTTGCAGAAAGTACTGCAGCTGAAACACATCCTAACGCGATTTGATTTTCTTAATTTAATTCTGGTTTCTTGCTCTGTATAATCCATTTTGCCCAACTTTAGAACTTACATCAATATTTTATCTCAATGGCTCCGTACGAGCTCTACTGGGGAAAGAAGGAAGAAAAGGCAAAGGCGAAAAAGGGGAACAGAGGAAATCACTTTCTGCTATGTTTTGTCCCATGACGTCGTATTTTCATATTGTGATTCAATTTAAATATCTCCATGCGGTTTTTTTCGTACGTGTTTGCTTTTATGTTATTTGACATTTCAATGAAAACTATTTGATTTAGAGAGAAGAACATTCAAGTCAATTTTGTTAATCATATCATACTAATTATGCTTTTTATCATGAGCACTATATAGTAGTGGAAACAGTTGAGTTTTTTCAATTTAAATTCTTTTCATATTTTTGTACGCAAACAGTTTCATTATGAAATGTTCAAAAAATACATATTTACAAAAAACCAAAAAGACTTAAAACCAGTGCAAGGTCGCATCTTTCCAAATATCCCGAAGAACCCCGCAATTCGAATGCCCCCTTTAAAAGAGAAAATATCCCTTAAAACGCTCCCCCTCCTTAAAAATTTCTACACTGGCGCAGCCTGCTTAATGACCCCCTCCCCCCAGGTGGGCACCCCTGCTTTATGGACAAAGCTACGTAAGCTCAAAAAAAGTTTATTTTTTTAAGCATTCAATGCGTAGCAAAATTCAGACACACCCTTACACACAGATATGTACGCAGGCAAACAAACACTCAAATATTCATACAGTCGGCACCATGCTGAACTAATGAATGTAAAAAATCGCGTTTTTGAAATTCGACGTTTGTCGTAGTATTCAGAAAGGGGTCTGGTTATGACTACTTCAAAAGATAGTTTTTACTTCCTTTTACAAAAAAGGAAAGATTGTATTCGCAAAAAAAAATTCACTCAAAAATCGACTTTAATTTCCATTTTACTCACCCTCGAATGAATGTTGAGTTTTTCTTTTCGACCCGACCACACGTGCATATATACCTAAGAACGTATAGACATTCGGAATATTCATTTTGACGATTCCCGAGTTAGTTACAACGAGTTTTCTCATGACGTCTGTATGTACGTATGTATGTGTGTATGTGCGTATGTATGTCGCATAACTCAAGAACGGTATGTCCTAGAAAAATGAAATTTGGTACGTAGACTCCTAGTGGGATCTAGTTGTGCACCTCTCCTTTTTGTTGCATTCGTGTGTCTCTAAAGGGGTCTTTTGACCCTTTTTGGGGGGAAATCATAGTTAAATTCGATGAAAACTCAAGTGGTGTGATACTTTGGCGGACATTTGGCGATATATCGTTAGTCTTTTGTTCGCCAAGTTTTGTCGTCAACTTAGCGACAAATTTGAAGATTTTTTTTAAAAAATCTGGTTTTAATTTGGCCACTGTTAGTAAACTATTGAATCACATTAAAATTGCCAATAATGGGAAAATGACATTAAATTGGTTAAAAGGAAGTCATGTGATGGACACATCATCTCGTTTATTCTTAAAATTATCTATAAGAATAAAAATATTGAAAATGAATAAATGCGTCAGGTGGAAAAAAAATATGTTCAGTGTTTTGTGGATCTCCCAAAAAGTGCCAATTTTCATATTCGTTTGTTCAGCATGTTGCTGACGATATAGCCAATGTTGTTTGCAGTGGAGTTCGCATATTTACCTGCTGCTGTCGATTATTTAAATAATTGCCACTCGAATGAAGAGAAAAGGAAAACCTTCTACGAAAGTAAAAATGTGACGTTTTGTATTTATTATCTTAACTAATTTAATATTCACTCAGTAGTATCGTTTCTCTTTAGTTATTTATAAAATTAATTATTGACCCGATTTTTCCTGTTATTTTAAGTTAAAATTCCTTTTGCAATGAAATTGCAATGCAGTTTTCAATTTAGCTTGGTTTTACAATCACTGCCTAGACTAGAAGTTTTAAGTTTTCGTATAAAACTTTTATTTGCCATAATAACATACTAAATTGTTTCCTTTATAAACAATCGTTTCTTGAGGCAATGAGATTCAATATTTTCACAAAACTGAAGCCAAAAAAAAATTCATTTTCAGTTTATTCGATCTCATAAACTTCTAGAAATGCTTCAGTTTGTTCTTCTTGAAGTATTACAGCGAAAGAGGCTTTTTCTTTTCATTTGAATTCTCCTTTTCATTTGACAATCATACTGAAAATATTCTTTAAGAATAATGCTTGAATAAGCTTGTTCTTAAAAGAGTACAATGAAAATTTCTATTATCAAAAGAAATTTAGGTCTTATATCTATGTAAAATAGAACAAAGGAGCGAATACATTTTGATACATTAAGATTATCATTCATGCTAAAACAAGTACATCCTGATACACAAAAAAAAAGAAAAAAAAATTCATGCAAGCAGCAAATCGTTAGACATTTCTATTCTATGCTATTCAACAGAAGATGTCTACACACAATAACATATGTAGAAGGGCTTAAGCAATATAATAAAACTCATTAAGCATACTACATATGACATGCCATTTTATGAGTTTATTATGATAATCGAAATGTGCTCCTAATACTTTTCCATCTAAAATTCCCCATTACAAAAATTTAACGTAAGCGGAAGAAACAAGCATTTGTTTTAAACTGGCTTTTATTTGATAATGCAACTCCATAATCTTTAATAGTTTATTCTGCGCACAACGTCGTTATTTTAAAACCCTTTTCTGTTTTTATAATCTTGAATATAAAATGAGCATTCGATATCGTAATATCATGTATCTGCTTTTTTTTTGCTATTTAAACGTTTTTAAATCTCATTACGTGTGAAATTACTTGGAGTCTCTTTATGTGACATTTCTACAGTATTTTTCTTTTGTTAAATATGCTCAAATCTTTACATTTTTTTTAAAGTTAAAAGTGGAGTTATATTTATAGCAAAACTGAATGAATTAAAAGAAGGCCAAATTTAAATAAATATTTCAAAACTTAGAGATGGTTTCATTTAAAATAAAACTTGTTTTGCGCTCATAAGTCATTTTTGTGATTAATGACTCATAAACTTAATCACTTCTGTCATATTGATAGTGATCCGTAAGACAATAAGATCTCAGTTAAAAAAAAATGTAATCGATAAAATTGCATTCCTTTTTACTTTGAATGTACCTATCCAGATAGATGAGAAACATAAGTTAAAAAAAAAAGTTAAAGTTTTCTAAGTTGGAATGATGTTTTTCTAAGTATTTAGAACTCTTAACACGATTACCCGAGTTGTTCCATTAGAAGGGCACACAAACAATAAAAAAGCATGTATAACCCGAAAGCTCATTTTTATGAACGAAAAAATCATCTTCAGAATAAAAATATAAAAACATTTATTTTACATGAAACTAAACTCTAAATTCTTCTTTTTAACAATTACACCGCTTTAAAAATACTGAAGTTCACTTCTTGAGATACATTGAAGTGACAAAAGTGTTGAGATAAATAACAATGAACAATTACACATAGTACAAAACATATAAGTGTGCAGTTCATTGGGAGGTGTTTCATTTGTACTCGAGTAATTCAAATGAAAAGATTTCGAAGCACGACGGGATTAAGAAATTGAACCCATAATGGTAGTTGGATTTAGACGCATGCTCCATTTAATTTCGGCATTTGTTGAGTAATTTAAAGATTGTCAGTGTCAAAAGAGTGCCGAAAATACATAATTTCAAGCGTAAGATCCCACCATGGGCCGACAGAGAGGTGTAGTGGTTAGACGCTGGTCTCTTACGCCCAAAGGCGCGGGTTCGATCCTGGCTCTCGTCGGTGGATTTTCAAGATGCAAAAAATCGACAACTTCCATGTCGTATGATTATGCGGCATGTAAAAGATAGAGTACTCGTTTGGCACGGAGTATCTCTTGGCAAAATTAAATTCCTAGTGATGGTTTGTATCAAATAGAGCCCAGGTGCCTCTATGGAGGCACCTGGGCTAACTAGTGGGGAAACTTGGCGTCGAAATTCTCGCGGCAATGGCGTCCCACCGAAAGTGGTGCCACGTGAAATAGTGGTTACTATGCCGGGGGATCGCACTAGGTCTGCAAAAGGCATTTGCTTCTACCGCAGACCCATTGGAAAAAAAAAAGATAGTATGAGGACAACGCAGTGGCTGACCTTCAGCATAATACCGAGACCAGCCACGTGTGCCTAGAATTTTCAGGATTACAGACAAACAGCCTTTTTTGATTTGAAAGGGTAGACAAATTTGTTTTGAATGGGCTTTGGCAGCTAAAGAAAAACTCGGGAATTTTCAGGATTACAGACAAACAGCCTTTTTTGATTTGAAAGGGTAGACAAATTTGTTTTGAATGGGCTTTGGCAGCTAAAGAAAAACTCGGGTCCCTTTATAATCAGCATGGCATCTCCTGCAACGCTGCAACCATATTGGATGGATCCTAGGCGACAGGAAAACCGTGGCCTGGTCAGTGAGTTATGATTTCAGTTGATAAGAGCTGATGGTTGGGTTCGAGTGTGGTGACGCAAAACCCATGAACCCAAGTTATCCACAAAGCACCATGCACTCTGATGTTGACTTCATACCGTTGTGGATTTTTTTTACATGTCATAGAATTCTATCCTCTTGTTCAACTGAACCACTGAAAGATAAGTAGCAATTTTGCTTTTGAAAATTCCTTGCCTACAGTCAGTGTTTATATTTTTCTACCGCAAAATGTGCAGAATACAATTTCTATGCGTCCAATAAAATATTAGTATTTAAAGAATTAATAAATCATTTTGATGTAAAAATTCAAATTTCTTCTGAATATCTTGAAAAATAATCTGCACTGCGTACTTCTTTTATGCTCTCCGTAATGGATATTTTATGTACTGAATGGTACATGTTCCCTCCAGAAGCATAAAGGTTATGCATACGAAATTGTGCTCCTGCTGTTACAAAGAATTGAACGAACACTACGGTCCATTTTTGAAATAAGATAAAAAGGAATACAGGAAGTCCAATTTATTCCGCAGCGATTTCAATGGAACAGTAGAAAAAAAAAATTTGCAGCGATTCTTAGAAAGTAGGGACTCTCAAAAATTCCGAGAACAGAGAATTCGACGGTTGATATGCATAACATCTACGAGTTGACAGTCCTCAGATTGATAGTAGGCGATTCGATTTTTTGAAAAGTTCTTTTCTTGGTAATCCTTTTCGGCCCCTCAAGAACATTTCCGATTTCTTTTCGGGATATTTTTCTTTGACGGTGAAAAACAGAAGAAACTAACGACAGCCTTTGAGAATATATTTTTTATTGCAGATATATTTCAACCTTATGGAATCGGTTTTGGATTTCATTTTGAGGTTTTGTTCAAGAAATATGCGGAATGAAATCATTTTTACTTAAGGCATTTTTGCATAAGAAGTGTCTACTACCTATCCTATAATTGTTTAAGCAATTTTGTTCTTAGCGCTTAATGCAGCAATGTAATAAAACCGTACCATAACGTTATGAAATTTGCTGTTAAATAGAAGCTAAAATGTAAAAACTATCTATAAAGTAAAAGTCAAAAACTCCTACGATGTTTCTTGAATGGGGTTTCAGCTGCACAATAAAACATACTTCTACACTTGTGCAGTGACAGATTTTCAATTTTTTTCGAGCAGGATCAAATCTTGAAACTGCGGTTCAAACACAGCTTTCTTAAAGTTCTATATCAAGTTCCAAAGAAAAAAAAAACCCACAAACAGGGATTTTGCTCTCCCAGAAGTTGCCACCCGAGACAAGGAACCTGGCTAGCCTTCCCCTTGATCCGACACTACCCTTGTGCCACGCGTCAAAGCTCGGTGCTTTGTAAAGCAATACAGCAAAAGATATAATGAGGAAGCGAAAATTGCATAGAAACGTAGCTGTAGTGACTCTAATGGTGGATCACACTCATAGCGGAAGTGTCAAGAAGGTATCTCTTGCTGTATACAGTTTCTGAGGTTAGCGGCCATTCATTAATTTCGTAAGGGTCCCGAGGGGGAGGGGGGTTGGAAAAATCTCTACATACCCTTACTTTGGGGGAGAGGGGTTCAAACCCGTTCTTACGTAATATTTTCCAGTCAGTATTTTACATTAGAAATCGCGCGGCCAAATGGTTCGACAGGGATTATATTTTATTTGCGCCTGGAAGATAAAAAAAGTATTAGGGTGAGCTGTTTTTTACTAGTTTTGCAAAATATGAATAGTCTGAAACGTAATAAAAGAATCTCAGTATATATAGCAAGTTTTATTTTTAATTAATATCTCCCCTTATATAAAAAAATATCGAAAAAACAGTCAGTCTAAATTCCAACTTTTTAGTAAAAATTTCTTTACTCAAAAGGATTTAATTTAGTAGTACTGAATTTAATTTCGATTTCAGTGATGTAAGATTCGTTACTTTATTATTTGAGAAGCGCAATGGAATCTTACGTAAGAATAGGGGGGAGGGGTTTGAAAAATCTTACGTACCCTTACATTGGGGGAGGGGGGGGGGGTCAAAAATTACCAAAATCATCCTTACGTAATTAATAAAGGGCCCCTCAAAAATACACTGGTGTGCAAAAATTAAGAACGAAGTCGAAAAATTAGCATATCAGCTGAACGAAGAGGCAGAGCAGACAGAAAGACCAATCAGGAGATTAAGTAAGGTGATGTACGGTAGCACATGCGCAGATATTCAGGCAGACGTAATGGGGGAGTGTCTGAGTAGTATAAAGCATGTTGTCGGTGTAAGATCAGTATTTCTGGCAAAGAGATTGCACGCCGTATAGCAGTTAAAATCACACTGAGTTGCTGCCTCAGCGAGAAATGGCGAATAATCAATCTGTTAGACGACATCTGGATGCTTTTACCGAGGTCGAATCATTGGGAAGTTGGAGGAAGGCCGCAGTGTGACAAGTGTAACTGCAGAGTTCGGAATTGCTAACAGCATTGTTTCACGACTTGGGAGACAATTTCAAACTACAGGAACAGCTATCCGGGGGTTCAGTAGTGGTCGTCCACGAGGAACCACACCCGCAGATGACCGGTATATTGTCTTACAGGCCAGAAGAAACAGGCGGCAGACAGAGGGGAGAAATCGCTAGACACACGACACAGGCGATTGGACGACCGATATCGCGTTTTACCGTGGCCAGAAGACTGCCAGTGATGGTCTGTTTGCACGACGCCCTATATGGTGTGTACCTCTAACGCCTGACCATCGAAGAAGGCGTTCTCTGTGGTGCCGGGAACACCGGAATTGGAGAGACAATGAATGGGGACGAGTACTCTTTACAGATGAGAGCAGATTCAGTCTGAGTAGCGATTCTCATCGCATACTCATCTGGAAAGAGCGGGGAAGCCGCAATCATCATTCGAACATCAGTGAAAGGGACAGGTATGGAGGTCGCGGTGTTCTCGTTTGGGGAGGCATCATGCTTGGTAGTCGTACAGACCTTAACATATTCGACGCAGGTTCAGTCAACGGGATCCGTTATTGTAACGAGATTCTTCTTCCATATGTGCGTCTTTTTAGAGGCGCTATGGATCCGCAGTTCCTTTTCATGGACGACAATGCACCATGTCATCGCACAGTAGCTGCAGAATAGCTCTTAGAGAGTGAGGATATTGAACGTATGGATTGGCCGGCACGATCTCCGGATCTCAGTCCCATCGAGCATGTATGGGATTTTCTAGGCAGACGCTTGGCAGCTCGTACCTTACCACCAGTAACGATTCGGGAGCTTCGATTGGCGCTGCAAGACGAATGGGCCGCAATGCCTCAACTCATTGACACCCTCATTCTCAGCATGGGCAGACGCTGTGAAACCTGCCTAGCAGTCGGGGGAGATCATATCCCCTACTAAAGACTGGATGTTTCTTGCTGGACACCTATCACAGGGATGTTTCGGCCTTCAGTCGCATTGCGCTCCATGCTACTTTTTCAAAAAAGCTTCTTTTTATCCCTCTGATTTCTCTTTTAGTAAGTGTTGCTTACATTACGCATGTCCTTACGTATTGGGAATCTTACGGTATTAAATGTGTTGATTTGGAAAGCTTTTGTACAAAGTTATATTGAAAAAACCGTCTCGTCCTTAATTTTTGCACACCAGTGTATATCAGCGGAGAAGTATCTGCTGATTTAGTTAATATAAAGACAAACTGCGAAAAGTCAGGAATTTCAAGAAGCACTTTGTGAGATGGGTTTTCAACTGAGTACATTGAAGCTGACCGTTACACTTAAGCCATACATCAAAGCATTTCAATTCTAAGAGGTTATAACAGTGTGAGAAAGAAATTGCATTGATATAGCTGTAACGAATACATTCCTACAGCAAAGATGTCTCTTGCTGTATTTTCTGTTTCTTCGGTTACCAAGCTAGCGGTAGATATTTATGTGTTTTAAACATTGAGAAGAAAAAAAAAAGGAGGGAGTGAAGACTCTCATTTGTGAAGCCAAGACCCCAATTCACGTTATAAATTTCAAAGCAAAGCATTGGAAGAAATCAGGTTTCTTTCGCTTGTTTCATGCAAAACGTGCCAGCCATTCATCGTTGTTGAGTCACGTGACTTGAGGTTTGTGGGTCAGCTTTTGCTAAGCTTGAACTTGCCACATCCATTTACTAACGGCGTTGTTTCCTTCGGTCAAAAGAACTAATTTTAGTCATTGAAATTGATAGAATAAGAAAAAAAAAAAAAAAAAAAACATGGATCCAGAAAATACTTTTATTTCCCCAACAGTTATTTTTAATTAATTTTTTTAAATGTCCGATTTTTCAAACAAGGCGTGGTCTTTATGACGTCACAAATGATGCTTTTTGGCGCATCTTTCTACTACGTTTCCACGTTATGATAATCAAGAAGCGAATTAAATCTTGCGCTCTACGCTTGCTATCAACCATATGGTTGCCATTACACGTGAGTAAAGATGCGAATTAAATATTTTGCTCTGTGAATGGCAACAATGAATGACATTTCATCATTTGCGATGCCATCGGCAGAAGCGTAAACAATGAAAGCGCACCGGTTAAATTAACTTTTCAAAAATATTAAACTTCAACAAATTATTTAAAAAATTGTCAGATCCTAGGTTTTTAAGCATGCTCTTTCAGAAAAAAAAACTTTTAAATTTTGGAAAGGACCCCATCCCTGCTCTAAGATTTTAAATGACATGATTCCGTAACAATTAAATAAAGGTTCTTTAGGTAAAATAATTTTTAATCACTTAATAAAAATGCCAACAAGTCAACTCTTAAGTTTACTGAATAATATGGACCAAATAACGTCCGCAGAGAGGTTATGTTTAAGTCTTTGTCGCTGTTGCCGTGGGTGTAAGTTAATTATTGAACATACTATACCTTACAAATGACATAAGTGTACAATAAATCTTTATAACTGCATACCCAAGAAGGAATGTCTAAGAAATCTTCTTTTGATGCCGAAACCATAACACATTGCTTAATGTTCAATAGGGATTTGTTCTATTACAATGTTGCAAAATCTTCAAGAAATATATTTTGAAAGCAGAAAAAATGTATAGTTATTTTTGACAATAAATTGCTGCAGTTCTGTAAATACAGCTAATAATTACGAGTGTCAGTCGGAAAGTTAGTTGCACTGCTCAAAAAAACAAAAAAACCAAAAAAAAAAAAAAAAAAATAAAAAAAAAAAAAGATTGAAATTTTGCAGTAACTTTAATGCAATTTTAAAGTTCCATTCAAAATCTACATTTAAACGTAACCACCTAAACTATTTGAGCATTTGTCGAGGAGTGGTACAAGTTTTTCGATGCCTTCTGCAAAGAAATTCCGTCCAATGTCCGATAACCATTGTTGGGTTGCAGCTTTCACTTCGTCATCCAAATGGTATCATCGCTTTGAAAGTTCTTGCTTTATGGGACCAAAAACATCGAAGTCAGGAGGTGAAAGGTTAGGGTGGCTTGGGAAGGTGACTCCACACTTCCCACCTAAAATTGGTATTCCCTCGCGCTCAGCGTCGTCAATATCTGCACGTGCATTCCCAAACATGTTGTACCATTTCACTATAGCTTAACGTGACATTGCATTTTCACCATGAACTTCATGCTACTGCCCATAAATTTCAGTGCAGTTGCACCTTTTTGCCCACAAAATTAAATCATTGCAAGCATTTCAATTTGGACGCTACTTGCAGCTGTCGAGACGTGTTTGCGATTGATAATCCGAAAAACTAAACGTGTCTTGGGGAAACCGCTGCGTCACTCGATAAAGGTACATGTTTTTAAGTATTGCTCCAGAATTTCATCAAAATTGTCTTAGACGAAACAGAATTACGAAGAAGTGCATTTAACTTTCTGACTGACCTACGTACTTTTTGCTTAATTAATATTTTTTAAATTTCTTGAGTAATAATGCGTTTAAAGCATTAACAAAGGAAGGGAAAATAAATCAAGGAACTACGATTCTTCTCAGAAGAAAAATGCGTAATATTACGTTAGCAGCTAATTCAAGAAATCTAATATTACAGATGATTATTTTTCCACGTAGTCTTTTAAGACACAAAATTAGTTTAAACCAGGAATACTTCTAAAAAGGTTTTTTAATCTTTCAAGGAGAAAACTTTCTTTCCAGACAGTTCCGAGAAAATTATTCTTGATGAAATGCGCAAAAGAAGTACCTTTTTAGAATTTAATAAATTATGAAGCTTTGAAAATAATTCTGTCTAGTGTAAACCAGTCCCTCACAATCATCAACAATGTTTTCAGTAGATTTAGTCTGTATTACGAAACTCCGTCCTTCGTGTTTTCCCTTTGTTGATTGAAATTCTTACGTAACTGTGACGCATTTCATGGATTAGCACAGAAATTTTGTAAAAAAGTGGTGTTTATTAAATTCAGCTTGATTTCCGTTCAGAAATAATGTTGGAGTTAGTCATGAAGTTACGGTAAAAAGTGCATTTGAGTCAAGATAGCGTTCGACGATATGTATTATGTAACATAAAAATGTTTTGATATTTTTGGATAGATATATATTTCTTACTAAGATTAGGAAAATAATTTAACGCATTAATGAAAAAAAATATATCAGAGGTATAAAAGATTTTCAGACACTGATATGAAATGCATCGTTCAAAACGTGTGACAATGTTTCGACATCGATGTTATTGGTTCAAATTTATACTAACACAAAAATGCTTCGTAAGGCATATTTAACTTTAATCAAACTTTCCTTTTTAACCCCCGACACACAAAGGAAGGGGGATATATGTTTAACGTGTATGTGTATCTGTGTGTCTGTCTGTGGCACTCTAGCGCCTAAACGGGTGGTCCGAATTTGAAAAAAGAAAAAAAAAATAATTTGAATTCTTAAATTTTGAATTCAAATTATGTTTTTCGCAATCACGAGTTGCGACAGGACCCTACTCATTGGTTACTACTCTACTCAATTGTTTCAAGACACGGCTCTTGTCCCTCTAAGTTTACCCTCCTGTTGAACGGAGACGTGTGTATTAGTTGTGTATGTGTAGGCTTTTGTGTGTGTGTAGACCTGTGTGTATGCACGTTGGCGTGTGTGTATGTGTGTGAGTGCGTATGTGTATGAGCGTGCGTGTCTAGGACATGGACGCCACCGACTAGGAGCGGTTACCGGAAAACGGAGCCGCGCCTGCAGGTGGCGGTGGTGGTTGAAAAAGGCACGGAACATCAAAGACGGTTAAATGAGAACAATAAGCAATCGTGATTGCTCAAAAAAAAAAAAAAATGTTCGAAAGGAGAGTTGATCGAGAGTGTTCTTAGCTAGGTTGCTTCTTCGGATGACATTAATTAACGAAAATATTAATTAAAAATCTCTAAAAGTTTTTTTGCGATTTTTGCAGTGAAAACATATTTCAAAATTTTTAAATTTAGTACCAAAATAAAGAGAATTTGTTTCTGTTTCTCATATAAAAAGTTGGGAACTTCCATGTTATATAGAATTCAAATTATAACGCTTTTTTAAAGCAGATTTTAAATACGTCTAAGCCTTTATTTGAACGATTGGAAACCGAATTCATTGTTGGCCGACAAGGAAATAAAAATCAATGATTTAAAATTTTTATCTGTGTCCAATTTCTATTTGTTAACAAATAAAGAACTAGTAATTTATTTTTAATAGTATAAGGCTTTTAAAAGGATTTTCAGTTTCCCCCCATGATTCTACATTTGCGACTCAGTCGGTTTTTTTAAATTTTTTAATTTATTTAATCTTGTATTTAACTATTTGCAAAAACATCTGTCTTAAATTTTTGTGTTGGAAAACTTTCTCATGAACATGACATTTTTGTAACCGCGTTGAATTTAGCTTTTATAGAAGTGATTCTTAAACATTAAAGATTGGGAACGGTATTTATTCGTGATTCAAAAATTCATATTGGTTTAAATGGGCAAAGGTAGGGTTTTGTTACCATATGGCGGGATATTTCTCTTCACTAAAAAGGGATAGTTTCGTTTCTGAAAGGCTCAATTTGTATTTGAAAAAAAAAAAAAAAAAAAAAAAAAACGTAAGTTTGTTTTTGACAAATTAAAAGTTTTGCAATCAAGAATAGCAGCCAAGTGTTCTCACCATATTTCTACATAGTTGTAATGATACACAAATTTCAGTTTGCATTTTCATAATTTTTATCTGTTTTAAATCTCTATTAATAATAAAGTAGAAGGATTGGATGTATGTCAGGATATAATGTCTGTCTGTGACGCGCGTAGGGCGTAGTCCGTTTGATCCATTTTCATGAAATTTGGCACAAAGTTAGTTTGAAGCGTGTGGGTGAGCACATCGAATTGTTTTTTCCAAAATTCTATTTTGTTCTTTTTGTGTTCTAATTTTAAGCTGTTTTCTGTAAGAAAAGTTTTTTTTTAATTTTTGCATTTTCTCAAACAAATACAGTCGTTGACGTAATAGAGGCTAATCAACTGATAGTCGCATGCGGCAATTGCTTAAATCTGCCAAAAATATATAAAGACATATAAAACAAAATTCTATATGCATAACATAAGTTAGTTGTAAATAAACAAGTGAACTAAATGATACGACCTTCTGATTTTCTACCTTGGGCTACGCCGTGCAGGTACCGCTAGTATCAGAATAAACATTATTTTATATTTTACAGATTTCTTAAAAACCAATAAATATTTTTATCGTCTGCAGCATTGATTGATAAAAATTAATTTGTATTTTTATTTCAGCTGTAATTTCTTTAGTGGCAACCCTTGGTTTTATTTATTAATTTTTGCTGTTAAAACTTATTAGTTTATTCTATTCTAAGAAAGATTAACGTATGAAAAAATGAGGGTGTTGACAAATGTTCTCAATAGAAGGTGAGAAAAATTGATATCTTCTTGACGAGTTAATTTACTTTTGACGGATTTATAACATTTTAAAGCAACTTTTGAAAAATTATCATAATTTGGTGCATGTCAAATTGGCGATAAATTTCTCATTCAGCATTCATTAGGCATTTTTTAGTGTGGATTGAACTTTTGAATTTTATTTGTCGACAAATTCTTTCCAACCAAAGAGCGTGAACTGTATTTAAAAAAAAAAATGAGGAAAGGAAATCATTTACGGTCAAGGGAGAATAATAAATTTATAATTCGTAATCCCCCCCTCTTCCCCGAAAAAAATCCCGACAAATCGAAAGATGCTAATGAAATGCTTAAAGAATGTCATTTTGTTACTTTAACCCTAGAGTTTATTTGGCATGGTATTTTTTAAAGCCTGAAATGCAATTTCTATCTCTGCTCTTTACTGAAGACAAGAAATCCCACGTCGGAATAAAATAAGAGAATTCCGTAGGGGATCAATTTATTTTGCTGCTGATATAGAGAAAGGAAGTCAAAAAGATTCCATTTTAGATTTCAAGTTCTAACGTTTTCAGGATTTCCATTTGAGAAATTTGAAGTATAATATGCATAACAACCTTACTCTATATACTTTAGATTGATAGTAGTCAATTTTTAACGTATCGTTTTTAGATTTTCTAACGCAATTTCGCTTTATTTTTAGAATGCTTTTGCATCTTGTAAAAAAGGAAGATTGCACATTTTAAGACTTTTTTTTCTTCAAACGTAGTTTTTTTAGGAGATTTTCCTTTAGTTTGTTCAATAAGTTAGTTACACTTCAGCGAAGGTTTAACTAACTTATTGTGCAATATTATTACTTCCTTTTACAAAAAAGGAAGTATAGTATTTGCGAAAAATTTTTCACTCAAAATCCGACTTTAATTTCCATTTTGCTCATCCCCGAATGAATGTTGAGATTTTTTTTTTCGACCCGACCGCACGTGCATATATACCTAAGAACGTATTTTATGCCCGAAATATCCATTTTGACGACTCCCGAGTTAATAACAACGAGTTTTCTCTTGACGTCTGTATGTACGTATGTATGTATGTACGTATGTATGTCGCATAACTCAAGAACGGTATGTCCTAGAAATTTGAAATTTGATACGTAGACTCCTAGTGGAGTGTAGTTGTGAATTTTCCTTTTTGGTTGCATTCGGGTGTTTCTAAAGGGGTCTTTTGCCCCTTTTTGGGGAGAAATCATTGTTAATTTCGATGTAAACTCAAGTGGTGTTATAATTTAGCGGATACTTGGCGATATATCGCCAGTCTTTTGTTCTCCAAGTTTTGTCGCCAACTTGGCGACAAATTTGGTGATTTAAAAAAAAAATCTGATTTCAATTTGGCCACTGTTGGTGATATTTAGAGAGTAAACTATTGGATCACATTAAAATTGCCAGTAATATGGAAATGACGTTAAATTGGAGTAAAAGGAAGTCATGTGATGCACATATCAGCTCGTTTATTTGTGCGGAATAAAACTATACCCTAGGAGTCAAAATTAATTTTTTATGCAAGCGAAAAATAAATTACGTGTATCGTACATGGGAGTAATTTTGATGTTTTAAATTTTTTTTTTTATTGTTAAAAAAAAGTTATTTTGTTATTTTAACACATTAGTCATTTTAAAGCAACTTTTGGGAGAATTATACGTTTTTTACGTACACTTTGTTTACTATTGTTTTGAATTCATTTCTAATAAAAATATCGCTTTGGTTTGTGTTCTTACTGAAATAAATATGAAATACTGATTGAAAGTACTTGCTTTACGAATTCAGTTACCGATCGAAGACGTTAAACTAGATCCTTGAGTTAAAAACATAGAGCTATTCGCAACTCTAGAGCTCGAACACGCCTTCTTGCGGCGATTTAAGAAACTACCGAATGAAATAATGGTGGTAATATGTGAATGAGGTAATGTGTGGTAAGATATAGGTTTCAGCCCGTTTGCAGTAAAATGTAATTTAAAAAAAAGCGGGAAAGAAAAAAAACGAAACCCCCACAAAAATACGACGAAAAATTAAAGCCTTTCATAACCGGTTTACTTCTTTCATTCTCCATTAGATAGGTTTCTCCTATAGTTAATTGAAACTGTGAATCGGTTATTTATGAAGGAAATGTGTTTTAAAATGTTGGATTAAAACATTGTGTGGTAAAGGGCTAAATTATGAAAATACTGTTAGTTCCCTGTAGTCGGTAGTAAAAACTTCATTGAAACCATTTTGTTAGAAATATCGGCCAATTTTCTTTACTCGAAGTTCTAAATATTATTTTCATTTCTTTGTTGAAGTTTATAATCATAAATACTATGAGAAAAGTGGGAAATATAAATTTTTGACAAAAAGACTTATAAAAGCTGCATCTTGTTTTTTTTAGGGGAAGTGTGGGGAGAGTGTTTGGCCAATTACGCAATCTTTTTTGTACATTTCAATTTCATGGATTTTTTTTTGATGTGACTATCAGGTGATAGTAGAATGGTGACTTTTTATTCGCCATTTTTTTCATTTAGTCGCCCTATGATCAGTGGCGACTGCTATTTTCACCATTTATTGTGCGGATTATTGACAGTTAACTTTTTATTGCTGAGTCGCTCCGTTTCATTCGATTAAGGTTTTATTTCAGTACTATCAACATTCCAATGTAAAGGTTTAAAAAAAAAAGAAAGTACAGTTTATAAAGAAACCATTTAAAGTGTTAACGTTTGAAAGTATATACAGTAAACTCCCGAATATCCGCGGAATCGGGTGGCACACGCGTATAATAAAAACCGCGTATAAACCGCAAAAAGGCATAGAGGGATAAATAAGGTAAAAAGTGTCTTTCCTCAAAAACTTAGCTGTATTGATGCATAACACTATCTTTAAACTGAAAATATATACACTACAGCTTTAATGTTTTGTTAAGTTCTGTTATGCAGAAATACATCAATAAAGAACAAGTGTATTTACGATGAAGGAAGAACAAAAAATAAACAAGTAAATAAAACAAAAATAACTGAGTTTAAGTTTACAATTTTTCGACAAAAGAAAGTAAATAAATAAATAAAACAGACATTGATATTTGCTTTTTACTGTGAAAACACATGTTCCTGATAGTTGATTGACTCGCGGATAATCCGCCCCGCGGATAATCAAAAGTTTAGCGTAGTAAGTTTGCGCCAAGTAAACAACTGGTTGGCACATTTACTTTAAATTAGTCATTTAAGTGCTGTGAACGCATCACACCCTGGCAACAAAAGTAACACAGCTCAAGAAAAGAGACTTATATATGCAATAAAATCAAGATCTCACACGATACTACTTTTAACTAATTAATTCTCAAATTCTAAAATACGCCAATATAACCCAAACTTAACGATGTTATGTTTACTGGTTGTTTTTTTTTTGTTGACTAGAAAAACAGTTTATGATACTTAAAATCCGAGAATCTTTGACTAAATTACGAAATTTCAATAATGTGTCACTGTCCATTATATCATGTATACGCCACCAGGCAGTAGTTATGCGAAATATTTTTATGAGAGTTATGTGGCCAGAAAACAAATATTTGACATCAAAGACACAGATCTGAAAATAAAAACTACATGGGGTATTTATGAGTTTTCTTAGAGTTTTCAACAAGAAAAATTATAAAAAATGCTTTAACCCCATTACGTCATTATTTGTTTTGCTATACTCAAGTTTTTATTTCTATTTAGCGTAAAATTTGTAGTTTCTCTAACATTTTATGTAGTTTCTTTGATTACAAAAATACCTTGAAGCTAATACTTCTCACATTAATCTTTATCTTTACTAATAATAAAGCTGAAAGTCTCTCTGTCTGTCAGGATCTCTGTGACGCGCATAGCGCCTAGACCGTTCTGCTGATTTTTATGAAATTTGGCACAAGATTAGTTTGTAGTATGGGGGTGTGCACCTCGAAGCGATTTTTCAAAAATTCGATTTTGTTCTTTTTCTTTTCCAATTTTAAGAACATTTTCCAGAGCAAAATTATCATAAAATGGAGAGTAAATTATCAAGTTATCATAACGTGGAACCGTAATATGTGCAAGCTAATTGGCGAAAAATTCACCATACATTATTTCTAAATATACAGGCGAACCAAAAGACAGTTTGATTTTCTACTTCGGACAAAGCCATGCGGGTACTTTTTGTTGATTATAAATCAAAAATTATGTCTTTTAGTTGTAAAACTTTCTCTTATGTGGTTAATTAAATGCCATCTTTAGTTTTTTTTAAACTACAACCTATAATATTCCTGCATCAAAAATTAACTGCTTTCCTGTTTGAAAGTTATCTCCGAAGTGAAATATTGATATTTAATTCATTCTTCTTTTCTTCACATGTTTCTGACATTTATCAATAGGGTGCACAATATAAGAAAGTTGTTTGTTAAGAATTTTCACTATCTTTTATTTTGACGCTGGAGAAGTAAAAGAATAAAAAATGTAACAAAGATCAGAAAACTGAAAATAATTTTCTCTATCATCCTTCACTTGTGTACGAATTGTAACATTATACTCTATTCAGTGTAGCGAGACTTTTTCATCTCATTTTGTTTTTGAGGATTTTCGTTTTCCATCGAGATTTGACTGAAATTCAAAATAAATTTTCCGAACAGATTGATGATATTTGGCGAATTGAATATTTGTAATGAATTGCTACGCAGATGCTTTATCAAAGCTTAAACTAAGGGTAGAGATGATTGGATAGTACTGTGAAAATAATATATAGATTTAATGCGCTTCCCACATGTCGGAAACGAAATTCTGAGTTTAATTTAGATGTTCGATTTATTTGGATTTACGATTTCCTACTTTGGCAATTAAACCGTTTCTGCTAATTTAAACTCTATGCAGTCGAAAATCAAAATAGTGGTTTTAGTCACTTAATAATTTAATTGTCTTTGAATTTTGAAGTAATATAAATGAGAAAGCTTTTTGGTTTACCAAATGCGTTTAGGGAAATAAATTGAAAATTAGCTAATTGTGCTCAAAATTTGTAAAAATATTATTCATACCACTAGTTAATAAATGTAGATCAACCCTTGTACAATAACTAAATTTAAGGAAAAGCAAGTTTGGTAAATTAAAGTTAACCTTTTATTAGTAAGAAAATAAATATATAATGGAAATAAATGGATAATGCATGAACAAAATACCCCTTTAAAAAGTACAAAATGAAAAAAAAAAAAAAAAAAAAAACCCTGTTAGCACGTTTTTGAAGGTTGAGCAACTCCTTCAGTTTAATCTTATGAATGCAAAGATATTCCATTCAAAAATCTTTACTAATAATAAAGCTGAAAGTCTCTCTGTCTGGATCTCTGTGACGCGCATAGCGCCTAGACAGTTCGACCGATTTTTATGAAATTTGGCACAGAATTAGTTTATAGCATGGGGGTGTGCCCCTCGAAGCGATTTTTTGAAAATTCGATTTTGTTATTTTTCTATTCCAATTTTAAGAACATTTTACCGATCAAATTATCACAACGTGGGAAAGTAAATTACCAAATAATCATAACGTAGAACCGTAACATGAGCAAGCAAATGGACTTAGCAAATTGGCGCGAAATTCATCATCCATTATTTGTAAATATACATGAGAACCAAATGGCCTTTTAATTTTCTACAACATGTAAAACCGTGCAGGTACCACACTAGTGAATAATAAAATGAACCTTAATACAGAAAAAATGTATAAAATCGTTAAATCGCAAATTTTCCAGAGATCTGCAGACATTTTTAACTGGGATTCAAGGAATCACATTCTCAATGCAGAAAAGTTAACTTTTAGAACCTTTCTGTACTGAAAAAAGTTTCGTTGTAACCAGGAAACGTGTATGTATTTTTTTTTTTTTTTTACAACTGTGTGCTTTCTGAATGTTTTGTATTATTATTATTTTTTTTAAGCATCAAGTTATTTTGTCTAATTTTTTTAATGGTTTCAGGAGACTTAATTAAATTTTGAGGAACAATTCTCTGATTATAACCAATAAGAAGAAATAAAAGGTGGAGAGAGTTTAGCCTTCAATTCTTGAAGTAAAGAGCTAAAATCATATGATATATTTGAAAATAAAGTATTGGAAGAAATTAGGTTTCGTCCACTCGTTTCACTTAAAAATGTCTCCCATTCGTCGAAGTAATGCCATATGACTTGAGATCATTGCCTGAACATTGCCTAAGCCAATGATGAGACTTTTTCCCCAAGTTACTAATTTCTGCTCTAAGGTTGTGCAATATTTGCACAAAAGGTTGACAACGCATGTTTCGTTGAGAGGAATTTCCATGTGAAGATAGTAAATATTTTTCTTGTTTAAGGGGTGAAACTTCTTTAAATATAATTTTCTTTTTTGAAAAAGTAACTATGCATTCAAAATATCTACAGGAGATGCCTGCGTAAACCTCACTTTAAGATAAAATGTTTCTTTTTTCTTTTGAAACTGCCAAGGTCCTTGAAAAAAAAAAATCTTCGCCTCTAACTCGTTCCCAAACTTTAACCATGTTCTAAATCGAAAAAATTCTTGATATATGCCTTAATAACGAAACAATTGCAAACTAAAAACAATCCGGAGCGAATGAACCGAAAGCTAATTTCCAGGACGAGAAAATCAGTTTGCTTTTTAGCAAAAGTCGAAGACCTCAAAATCGAGATTGAATGGCTAAGGGCTGATATGCATAACATTCCAGCTCCGGCAAGCTCGACAATGGACTTTTTATTCCCACACACGGCATTTTCCCTTCTTCTGAGCTTAGCTTCTTATTTGGAATCAGGCTGCATCAGCCACAGGGCACACAGAATAGCAAAAGAAATAGTCTTGGGGGCGAAATAGGGTCTTCGAGAAAGTAATTTTACGATTTGCTCAGTCTCCGCCATGCATTTTTATTCTGGAATTTCGGCTTGTGTTTGTTTCGAGGATGAAGGTTTCTTTCTTTATGTGCAAAGGCATTATTTTTCTGCCCTTTTTCGGGGAACGAGCAAGATGGAAATCTGCAATTGGCGACGAAACAATTGGAGATGTAAAGATAAAGAAAAGGAAGGTCATTAGGGCAGGGGGCTTATGTAGCATGTGAAAATGCGAGCAGTGAAGGAAGCTATTTGGACTTGTCAATGTTCATTGCTCGCAGTTAAATATAATTCATTTCTTGTTTATAAGTTTTCTTTTTTGTTTTATTTACATAAACTTACATAGCTTTCTCTTCAGAATATTACTTACATAACACATAATTAAACCGTTATTTTAAAATTTTCTATTTTTGATCTTATCTTTTTCGAAGAAGGAAGATCTCTCAGATTTAATTTGTAACTTTTATGTAGCAAGGCTCTTACATCAAAAAATTCAATAAAATCAACCAACCAACAATATCAGTTGTATGACAAAACCATTCAAATATCGTTTCAATCAAGTACGCTATTATTACCATCTCGTACCAAAACAAAATAGTAAAACGACAACAACGATAAGGTTTTTTCTGATTTTCAAAAGTAAGTTTTACGTTTTAAGAGATGTACTTCTTCGAAATATACCATTTAGTTTTAGGCACCACACCAATTACTTTTACTGTCCCACATTAACGGTTTTCACAGTTGTTAAAGCATTTTAACACATTCAACATTATTATCAGTATATGTATTTAAAGTACGTATTCATCATAATTCGCGCCGAACTAATACAAAGTGTGCTTGCAATATTTTAGTGAATGTCTTGAAGTTCAGATGTAACAAGAACTGAGTTCTAAAAAAATATCTTTCTAGATATAATGTGACCATTTAGGACAGTGTTTATCATTTTTAAATAAAAAAATAAGACTTTTTATTGTTTTGTCTCAATGCAGTCTAAAGTAAATTATGTTTAACATCGAAAAAACTCCCCAAAACCAAGTATTATGTTTTAAGTTACATTTATGGTCCTTTTGCTTAGAAAACGCAATTTAAAGAAATTAGTAAGAATTTAAAAGCTGCTTAATGTACCGCAATTGAACGTAATTTAAGAACTGCTGCAAATTTAATTTAGAAAAAAATATCTTTTTTCCTTTTTTCTGCATTCAACTTCGGTAACGAATATAGTCGTCTGTAAGTTTTTCTTTTTCTGGGTTTTAACAACAGTAACAGTTCGCTGCAATAAGGCTCCCCACTTTAAATAAAAATATTCTCTTATTTACTTTATTTACATAAGTTTTTCCTTGCAGGAATTACACTTTGCATTATTTACAGCATTAACATTTTGTTCTAATGACAACTCACCATACTAAAAAAATTGCCTTACTTATTGTAGTAATTTCTCTGTAATGTCTGAGAGATGACTTCTCATTTAAACTGCTGTAAATAGGAGTATCAGTGACCTTTACTTAACAATTGAGTGCCCTTTAATCTTTCATTAACAAATGTTTAAGCTACTCGATCTTGTCAGTGCTCTGAGCTTGAATGTTATTAAGGCAGAGAAAAGTAACGAAAGGTAAGTGAGCTGCTTAAAATTTCGATTACAACGCATTTACAAGAAAATTTAGTTGGCACAACACATTTCCTTCATCATGCCATTATCGCAACAATTACCATCCCTTATTGCCAATCATCTGATATGGTTCTCTACGATTGCTACTGGTTATATCCAAAATTTTAATTCTGACACTCTGTTCAATCTGTTTGCTCTGCTACAATTAGTTAAAATATAAACCTAATTAGAATGACAAGAAATTATAAAATCACTTTAAGAAACTGTCTATTACATGTATTTTTTACTATTTAGTTAGAATCAAAAGTGGATTTTTTTACACAGTAAGCGATTAGTCGCCAATATAGAGAGACGTTAAAAAAAAAAATATCACAATAGGCAATAATTTATAATTTCGACTGCGAAATTAAGCGTGTAGCCAAAGCATAGCAGCTGAAATCAAAACAATTCACGAAAGCAACAGGAGCAGATGTAAGGAAACTGTCTGCTGTTTTTCACTCAAAGAAAGTGTTCAGTCAAAGGAAATAAATCATTTACGTCTCATTTAACTTATACTTGACAAGGGAGTGTTTAAATGCACCCTTCATTCATTCTTCGAAGCAAATGCAAGTTTGCAATTTTGGGTCATAGATAACACGTGGTGCGTTTGAAAAATGATTCTCAATACGAAACTACACTGTGGAAATAAAATATTCTGAAAAAGAGCATTTTACTTGTCTAATGCAGTTTAATGTAAGATTTTATGATGTTCATGTACAGTAAATTGACTCCTGGAAACACTTCTTTTGACATGTTATGTAAAAAAATGTTTTTGATGAAAAAATCCCCGAATTGTGATAATGCGGTTCATATCTATACATACGTCCTTACATTGAACAGAACTGTTAAATCTTGTTTTGATATTGCTCATAAAATACGAAAATATTGAGTAAAATTCTACGAAGGTTTTGACTAATCGAATTCAGTTATTTCTTGCTTATAGCGTTTAACTTTCAACTTTAAAAATGAATTACACGAATGCGATATAATACATAAGTACTTACTTTCAAGGAAGGAATTACTTTTTTTTTGTGAACTGAGAGTGATGTGAAGCTTAGTAGTTAGGACATTGGACTCGTGATCAGATGATCCCGGGTTTAGTGCCCAAAGTTATGAAGACTCTTCAAATACATACGGGGTTTGTACTCGTTGAATAGATTATCACGGACGTCTTGTGGTCTGTCGTTGGACAGTTAATACAGATACAGGACTCAGGAGAAAATTTATGCTTGGTTTAGTCACGTGTCTGAAATGTGGAAGTCACTAGGGAGGGTGGGGGGTGCTACCTCTGGATATTGATACAAGAGCTGTTGCTCTGTGTTTAAGGATAATGTTTATGAACTGTAAAATTATCTAAGAACTACAACTATATAAAATAGAACTGCTAGCATAAAAGTAAAAAACGACCTATTCTAAAAAACGACAAAATTAATGAAATTTAATTTTTGATTAAAATGTAAACTGATTTAAAAATAATTAGCAATCAAGAATGATCAAAGTAAAATTGAAGCTTTCAATCAGAATATCAAAACTAGTCACTTTATTTTACGCTTAAGTAAGCCAATTTATGAAAATTCAAGTATATTACTTTTTAAAATATATTATTTCGACTTCTACATGTTATTTCTTTTGTTTCCAGCTGTTCTTAACCATATGTGAGCTTTTGCATGTTTTCCTTTAAAATACATTGATTCCCTCTCCTTAAAATACATAATTATGGTAACAATTCTTTTAAGCTGTAACGTACAATAATATTTCAGTTTGTTGATAAATTATTTAAGATTTTCCTACTTCAAAAGTGAATAATTTTGAAACGGAAAAGGAAAAGTTTTAAATCTGTAATGTGAAAACAAAGCGCGGAATGGTTTGAAATCGAATCACTGTAACATTTTACTACGAATTTTTTAAGAAGCATTTTTATAGGAAGTTATTACTGAGAAACTTAATTTGTAACATTTCAACAAGTAAATATCTAAATTAAAAGAAATACAAACTTCCTTTCTATTTCTGTATTTTTGCACGGTAAGGGAAGGAGTTTTCTGTAAAACATTTACCTTGATCATCAGCTTTTAAAGAAGTACTTCCGTAACTTATAGAGGTTCTCCCCTTATTATTAGCTGTATTTCTTCGAAAATTGTTTACAGTGTAGATAGTGTATTGCAAAGGTATTTATAAAATCTTTCCTCGTAAATATTCTTTGAAGTGTAATAATCCGAGATTAAGTTTGGAAGCGGTAATTTTAATAGAGCCTCAAAAATCTGAAACCATTCCTCTTGCAATACCCGAGGGCATAGAATTCTGATAAAACCAAAGCAAAGCGTTGAATTGCTGATATGCATAGAGATCTCAAGCCAGTGGTTTTGAGATCAACAGAAGATTCGATTTTTCGAAATATTCTCTACGTCTTCCCTTACTGTCTAAATACCAATCTCTTTCCTTCTGTCTTATTTTTGGTTTTCTTTGTCTTTTTCTTTTCCTGCCCGCAGGCACAAAGAAAACAGAAAAGGGGAATGCAGTCCAAAGATAAAAATAATTTTAAGATTTGATCAGTCTCCGTCATTCATTTTATTCCCAAGTAGCCGTTCTGTTTCTCCCGGGGAAGAAATTTCCGTTTTATTTTTGGTGGATGGGGCATTGTGTGTGTTGCAGTTACCTGGTTTGATTGGAATTAAAGTCAAATTGTTCTTTCCAGATTGATGAACTTGGGTTTTATTGGAAAAGTTTTTCAAGTAGATGGGTTGCTATGAAATTTTATGTTATTTTTAAAGGCAATGGTAGACATAAAAAGTTATTTGGTATTCTCGATCCAATGGTTCCATGATTTTGATTTAAGGTTTTCCTTGAATTAGAAGTAGCAATGCAAAGTAATTTAGCTTGAACATTATGAATACTTAAAGGATTTAAAAAATGGATTTTAAACAAATTTTCTTTGAACGAAATGCACTTTTGGCATCTTTAACGTTAGTTAAGAGGCTACATCTTACTTTCTACAGCAGCATAGCTTTTTACAGCATCCAATCTGTTGCTTCATTGCTAAATACCAGCAGGAATAAAAGAAAAAATACATATCTTAAGGAATACACATTTATACACGTATCCACAGTTATCTGAAAAATTGTCCATGCATTAATCGGTCTCTTTTTTTTACCTGTATATCCTAAATAGATTGTTTCAGCAAAGTGGTTACAATATTTCAAGAGATATAGCATACACCTTGACATTTTGATATCATACATAGCATTGTAGGGTACGAAACGCTTTCTTCGCGCTGACGAAGGAGTTTCGCACTAGTGGACTGAATTTTGTACACTTTCCATTTTTTAAAGCTTTTATCATTTAACGCTAGCTGCGTCGCCCAGCTTTGCACGGTCTGCCTCGAAAATAAAAGTTATGTCAAGTGACGCGTGTTCAACAATCAGGCTTGAACGAAACAAAACAAAACAAGAAAAAAAAAGAGTAAAATTTGGCATCAGATTGGGGAAAAATAACCAAAAAGTAAACATTTCAAATACCACGATTACAGGAAAAGTATCTAAAACAAAAGCTAGAATTTTATCTGTTCATATTCGAGAAAAAAATGGTAACAGGTCTTTCTTCTCAATGATTTTCTTCACGCTTTGCATTTTAATAAAAGCAACGTTGCGGAAAATTGAGATGAAGCACTGAATAATAATTTGAATGGAGGAAAGCCTTAGAAAAACAAAGATTTGTGTCGAAATCTAAGTGTCATAATGAATAGTTTTAATTATTATCTTCGTTAATTATTATCGGAGGATTATGTTAAATAGCCAAACATAAAGACGGGAAGGTAACGAATCCATCGATACCTGGTTCGATGGCCAGTTCACTGTCGTTCGGGAGAAGTAACTTGGACATACAAACATACATACATTCGCTTAGCTTTTAATTATATAAGATTATATAATGAAATATTAGATTATTTACTTTGATGGGAATTTTTAGACACTGTTGTCTTCATTCAAGTAAGGGTTTTTTGGGGAATAATGTCGAGATTGTACTAGGGAGATTTTTGAAGTGCGTTGTCCAAATTCTAACGAGAATTTATAGGGTCTGTTGACGCTATTTTGGAACTTTTGATTTTAATGACCTTTTTAGATTCTCCGTATTCATTAGAATTTTTATGATAATGTTAATTTCATTTGCAAAGTTTTCTTATTCAAATGGGATATTTTAGGGCTCATGTACAAATTTTAAAGGGTATTTTTAATATCTGTTGTCTTTATTCTGACGGGAAATTTCTCATCATGTATTTTTTTCTCATATTTAAACCTGTTTGTTGAACATAAGTCACTTGACGTAATTTTTATTTCCGAGGTAGACTGTGAAAAGCCGTGCGACTCAGCTAGTGGGTAATAAAAGTGAATATGTAAGTGTTATATCATGTGATGCTTCGTGACAAACGCTGGAAGTTTTTTTTTTTTTTGCATAGAAGAAACCATTACAGCTGTTTACTGTTAAATATTTTTTGCATGTAGTTAACATTCCTCATACACATTTCTTTTCTCTTTACACACACAGACACAGACACACACACACACAGAGATATATATATATATATATATATATATAAAATCACAATTTTTACTTCCTTTTACAAAAAAGGAAATATTGTATTCGCGAAAAAATTTTCACTCAAAATTCGGCCTTAATTTCCATTCTGCTCACCCCCGAATTAATGTTAAGTTTTTTTTTTCAACCCGACTACACGCGGATAAGTGCCTAAGAACGTATAGACACTTGAAATATCCATTTTGACATTCCCCGAGTCAATTGCAACGACTTTTCTCGTGACGTCCGTATGTACATATGTATGTATGCATGTGCTTATATGTGTATGTATGTCGCAGAACTCAAGAACGGTATATCCTAGAAAATTGAAATTTGGTACGCAGACTCCTAGTGGGGTCTAGTTGTGAACCACCTTTTTACATCTTTTTTTTTTGGGAGATATCGATGTTAATTTCAATGCAAACTCAAGTGGTGTTATAATTTATGCAAACACTTGGCAATATATCGCTATGCTTTGCCGCCAACTTGGCGACAAATTTGGCGTTTTTTTTTTTAAATCTGGTTTTAATTTAGCCATTCTTGGTGATATTTCGAGAGTTAACTATTGAATCACATTAAAATTGCCAATAACGGGGAAATAACTTTAAATTGGTTGTAAAAGGAACTCATGTAATGCACACATCACCTACTTTCATTCCAAAATCAGTTTATTCTGATTTTTGAACGACATTAAAAAAAAAAAAAAAAAAAAGAAGAAAAAAAAAAACGATAAGGAAAAAAAGGAAAAGTCCCTGAAAGACTTCAAAGCCTTCAGGGATAAACAGCATAGGCGTTGAAAAAGCAGAGCGGAGTAATATATGCGTTCAATATTTCTCTAACGATAATCACGAGGGGGATTACCCGAAGCACATCTCAGCCCTTTTCCTCGGCTTATGCTAAGTGACTGCTCTCCCCCGAATATGAAAATTTTACGCCCTCCATAACAAGAGGCTAATGCCTATCAAAGCAAACCTATTATTTTGGCAGCACATAGGAGGCATCTGGTTTGTTAAGAGCCCCGGATGGCCTATAAAATGTTTATCGATCTAGACCACGAATCGTTTTTCTCAAAGTATATAAATAGAATCTCCGGAAAAGGGAAGAAACGTAATCTTGTTTACTCTTCTGGATTTTATATTTTGTGTATGTGAAGTATTTTGAAAGTTTTATATAAAAGTTTCTAAGACTGGGAAGTACTTAGATGTTCCTATAAGAAAATATATTTCCTATTTTTGTGAATTAGTTCAAATTTGCAAGAGAATGTAAAATAATACTTTTTGAACAATACTCTTGCTCAAAATGGTATTAATTTGAATATAAATTTCTGTAAAGTAGATGGTATTTTTAAAATGCTTTAGGGCGATTCTCGAAAAAAAGTCCCGTTTGTAACGCTAAGGTTTTTTTTTTCCAGTTAACTAAAGCCTTCAAAAAATAATGCTGTTGGGGAATAATGCATGCTTTAATGTACCATCAAAACATAACAGTTAATCCCATATTTAATAAACAGTTACTTAAATAAAATAAAAAGCTACGAACGGGATATTTTTTTCGAAAATCGCCCTTTAAGGTGTTCAATCTCTTGAAATCTTGCAAAATTTGGCTATTCTTTTCCTTTTACCTAGTACTTTTCTTATACAATTACCTTACTTCTTAAAACTTTGCTTGAAAGTTATTTTTCCTGCTTAGCTATCATTTAGCATCGAGTTCAATAAGCTTGTGTATTTAGCAGTAAGTTATCGCCAGGGCCTATCACCTAAGCCAGGGTTAAGGCAAAGCTACATGCAATATACCGGACAACCTTGTCTTCAATTCACGAGTCGAACCGCACTATGCTGCAGACACTCGCTAGTGAGATAAACTCTTTATCTACCAGTGTATCGGCACTCTTAGCTTCAGTGAGAGATGACATTTGCTTCCAGCTCGGTTATTCACTATTTCAGACTGAGGAGTTCTAATAACAAAGAAACTGCAGTCTCTGGATGTGATAACCGGGCTGTTTGGTACATTGCATGTAGATAAGCTTGGTTTGAAATTTTTAGGATGTAACCAAGCTGGAATCATTTATGACTAATTCCGTTTGAAGAGAAATAGTCAAATATCAACCACCTTGGTAGCCTTTAATAATTGTATCAAACTGTGTTTTAATAAGGACTGAGTGGTCTATCCAAGAACACTTGACGTAAAGGTGTGTGTTTGTGTGCATTTAGCCAAACAGAAGCACTTAATGCGATGACTTGTGATTCTCAACAGTTTAAAATAAATGTAGGCATAGCAAAATGTTTGTTAAAACAGAAATTAATTAAAATGTTAAATAATAAAATAACTATAAAATATTAGCAAAAACCTGCTTGGATGTTAAAAAAGCATGCTATTTGTCCTTAAAAGTTTGTGAACATTAATGTTTTGAAAACATTACTTCAAATGAATTTGTGATTTTTCAAGACCATATTTGTTACTTAAAATCTACGAAGAAAATAAAGCATTTATGCTTATAACAAAACATTTGGTTTACTTCTTTGAAATATATAAATTACCTTCTACTTTTTGAGAACTATAAAATCAAAACCATTTTTTGATAATGTAAATACACACATGCGTAAATAATAATAATAACAATTATAACGATAATGATGATGATATACTTATAATAGTAGTAATAACATTAATAAAAATGCAGTAATTAAATAATAATAGTATAGTAACATAATTAAATACATAATAACAATATAATAATTGCAATAATATTAAAGTATCAAAAGCAATAATGAAATTATTAGTAATATTATTAATACTATTCATAATATTACTATTCATTTCAAATATAAGTAATATTAGTACTTTATTATTTAGTAATGAAATAATAAGAGGAGGAAGGAGAAATAAAAAGCAACCTAATAGTTATAGTTGAGTTAAAAAAAAGGTACTAACCATATTTTGTATTTTTCTTTTGTTTTTTTCTTGGTTAGGATTTATAGTTTCTATTACTTAGCGTTAATGTATACCAACGTAGTTTTTTTAAAAAATATTTTCATCTGTTTTCCAGCTGACACAAGAAATTCTCTTAATTATGAATATAAATAATAAAAGCGACAAAACAGCTGTATAATTGTAGTAGCTTATTAATAGTTTTTAAAAAAAATACTTTCTTGAAATTTTGGAAAAACTCTATTAAAAATACATACACTTTACAATCAAACGCATCATACTTTTAATGATCTACGCTCCAGACTACGAAAAGACCATAAATGCGTCCTCATATACATCTCAACACATTTTATAAACAGGATCAAACATAATCTTACCTCAAGAAAGAGGAAAAAAGAATTTGCTCTAAATAAGTGAGAGGTAATATCCTCTAAAGGGATCAATGTCTTCAGCAGAATTGAGTAAAGAAAAAAAAGTTCTGAGCCGCGAAACCGTCAAAAGACGAGATAATTCTATTGACACTTCCTAATCTGTTTGGAATTAAAACCTGTTGGAATCACAAAGGCTTATCGCTTCGTCCTTCCCTTTAGCTGAGTAATCCCCACTTCTGCTGTAGATGGGTAATTCGGTATATGTGGTTATTTTTATACTAGAGCTGTTCTAGGCTTTTTAGAAAGATTGATGCGAGTCCAAAGTGTGTCCTATGTTTGCCTTAAGTTCAGTTTGTCTAGGGTTAGGTCAAGTGATAGTAAAAAAAAAGGGGAATGTGATGGTTCTTTTAGAAGAAATTTATGTACAGTAAAAGATTCTTTGTTTTAGAGAAATGTGTCCATGTTTTTATTAAATGATAATGAAAGTATATGTATGTGCACACATGTATGTATGTGTGTTTTTATGTATGTAAAGAAGAATTTGCAAATATGATTTATCTTGCAGAAAGAAAGGAAATACAAGTAAACTATAGTTCTATTAGACTTTATAATTATTTTTTATTAAAATAAATGTTTTCCTTCATCACATTTATGTTGACTGGTAGTTTTAACTGTTAGTGTGTGCTAGTGTAACTAGTTCATGCTGACTGTGATTTCTTTTTTTGTTAGTTTCTATTGGTGAAACACCTTCGCTTTGCTCTATAGCAAATCCAAAACGAGCTGGTGTGTGCATCACATGACTTCCTTTTACTCCAATTTAATGTCATTTCCTTATTATTGGCATTTTTAATGTGATTCAATAGTTTAATCTCTAAATATCACCAACAGTGGCCAAATTGAAACCAGATTAAAAAAAAAAAATTGCCATATTTGTTGCCAAGTTGGCGAAAAAACTTGGCGAGCAAAATACTGGCGATATATTGCCAAGTGTCCGCCAAATTATAACACCAATTGAGTTCACATCGGAATTAACAATGATTTCCCCCCAAAAAGGGGCAAAAGATCCCTTTCGAAACACCCGAATGCAACCAAAAGGGGAGATGCACAACTAAACCCCACAAAGAGTCTACGTACCAAATTTCAATTTTCTATTACATGCCGTTCTTGAGTTATGCGACATACATACGCACATCCGCAATCCGCACATACGTACATACAGATGTCAGAAGAAAACTCGTTGTAAATAACTCGGGTATCGTCAAAAGGAATATTTGGCGTGTCTATACGTTCTTAGGCACTTATCTACGTGTGGTCGAGTCGAAAAAAAACCCAACATTCATTCGGGGGTGAGTAAAATGGAAATTAAAGTCGATTTTTGAGTGAAAATTTTTTCGTGAATACAATACTTCCTTTTTTGTAAAAGAAAGTAAAAAGTGTAACATATACCTAGTATTATTTTTTTAACGAATACCATCATTTTGATACGTATGGCGTCCTTTCATTCATGACTAACTCTACCCAGTTACTCTGGCAAAAAAAAAAACTCCCCACAGGAACGATTAGCTCGAACATACTTTTCGGCCTTCATTTTCGATAAACGAAATTATTTTATTTAGTTATTCATTTTTTGGGTTAGAAATAGAATGTACAAAAATTAAGACTTAAAATTGCAAGCTAAGAGAGCATCTTAGGGCACTTTGCTTATAATTGCCAATATTCATATTTCTCAATGTTCACTGCATTATCAAATTATTGTTTTAAACGTAAGTTTATATAAGTTATCTAATAATGGTAATAGAACTTCCATTTGAACTGTTTTTCTAAAACGGCTGTACTTTTCACAAAAATAGCCCCCACAAAATAATGTGTATATAATGTGATGATTAAGCCAAGTTCTAAAACAAATTCCGTTGATTAAAAAGTGTGAAAAAGTTTTTACAAAATGGTGCAATAAAATGAAGCTTCGAATGAAAGAAAATAATGTAATCTATGTCAAAAACTGATTTTAAGTACTGCTAGTTTCTTTGCTAATTAATTTCAGAAATTGGAGCATTTGCAAAGAAGCAGCTTAATTAAGCCATAAGCAAATCATAACACATTCAAACGCTATCTATTTCCAATTATTATTAGCGTTAAAAATTTTTTTAATTCTTAAAAATTTTATGAATAATATCGGAAATAGTTTTGAATTATGTTTTTGATATCATGCATAAACAAGATCAACTTTATTTAAATGTAATTAATATCTTACAGTATAATGTTTCAAAAACAGTTTCCTACTTTCATAACATTTTACTTCATATTTGGAAAGAAAGTAAAATTCAAGTTAAATAAACTAATAAAAATTCAAAATCTGTTCAAAATTCACAAATAATGCGAAATATAAATGTAGTTGGGATCATGTACCGCACATAAAGCAAAGAGTTAATAAATGTTCGCCTCTGTTTTCACGTTTCAGCTGTATCGCCACTTCGTTATGAATCGCATAACATACACTAATATTTTAACCACCCCAATTTATACCCCCTTAGTCTTTTCAAAACAAGAGATAATCACAAATATCTCTAACATACCTTAAAAATAGCTAAAGCAGACGAAAGTAAATGTCACGTTGGAAAACCTTGTAGAAACGAAAGTTAAAATTTTTTTTCCTTACACCAGTATCCTAATTTACAAGGCAGTGATATTTATGTCTTAAAACTCTACCACAATTGATTAAATAAAGTCAAAAAATAGTGGCATTTTCAATGATCAGTCGGTAATAAACATCCTCACTGAAGTTATTAATTACAAGGGTAAATCAAAAAGTCATTGCGCCATATTTTTTTAAGCCAAAATATGACTGAGAATACAAAACGAACATGTACATTCCAATCAGTAACAGTTCCTTTAACCGTACCAGCCGTATCTGCTCTTTGTTCGGAAGAACGGAGCTGCTATTAATCATTTAAGATGACGGTCAGTCTTCAGACGTCCACAGCTTATGAGCAGCGAAGTGTTATTCGTTTAATATGGAGCAAAAGGGACAAACGCCCCTTGTGTCTCTTCAAGAGAGACACTTTCCCCCGTGCGTGGGGAGCATTTCCCTGCGAATTGCTATTAGCGTTTGTCGCTTGTTCTGTGGAAAACGAATAACATTTCGCTGCTCATAAGCTGCGGACGTCTGAAGACGGACTGTCATCTTTAATGATTGATAGCAGCTCCGCTTTTCCGAGCAAAAAGCAGATACGGCTGTTACGGTTAAAGGAACTGTCACTGCTGGGAATGTACATGTTCGTTTTGTATTCCCAGCCATATTTTGGCTTAAAAAAATGGACGCAAAGTCTTTGATTTGCCATCGTAAAAACCTTTAAGAATAATAATTATTCTGATGTAATTAAGTTAAGAACAGTCTGAAAGTTTTTTATAATTTACATTTATATCTCAAAGGGAAATTAGAACATCTCTCTGGTGATTCTTCTTAATCCAGCAAGAAAATAATTTTAAATTTACTTCATTTATACATACTATTTAACAAGGTTGCAATATTTCTTCTAAAAAATTTGTCGTCCTAATTCATTAAATAATTTTGAACAACGGCTACAAATAATGAGCCTGTAATAAACTCTATTTGAAGTCCTAAAATAAAAACCAATAAAAACAGTAGTTCTTCTGATTTCATTAAATTAAGAACTGTCTGGGAGAGTGTTGTAAAATACGCTTACATGTCACAGCTTAAAGGGAAATTGGAACATCTCTCTAATGATTCTTCTTAATCCACTCAGAATTGGGAGTCAAGGGATTCAAATCCCTTCTGGGAATGTTTGCTGTCTTTTTCCTAATCGAATTGAATGAGCAATGGGGAATCGGGGAATACGCGATAGAAGTCTCAATGAGTGATGAAACTAAAGTTCTATTGAAACTTTTACCCTTAGGGTGTTCCTTGTCCTGGTGGTTATTGATTCTGAAATGCCCACGGGGATATTAGACAATCGCTGTTTAAGCATTATTAAATATCATGTCAAGAATGCAAGCATTTCAAAATCGATGACTGGCTTCTTTAAGACTTGACATATATCAGAATTGTTTCATTCTTTGGGTGTTTTTTCAGTTGTTCAGTCTTAAATTTGAAACTTTCCACGTTATAAATCAAGATTATAATGTTTTAACATATCGATTTACATGAACAGCTTTAAATATTTAGTTTAAGTTTAAAACAAATCATTACGCAAATAAATTTATTGTCAGACAGTGAAAACATTTACTTTAACTGCAACTGCGACTGATTTTTCACCTTACTCTTTTTAACGCATTTTGGTGAAATTCTACTTGACTTTTAATTTTACGCACATTATTAATGGCATTATTGATGTTGCAGACCATAAAGAATGTACATTGAATACAAGATAGGTATCTTGTTCCGTTTTTTAGTATATTAAACATTCGTTTAACTTATTTTTATCTCTAAGGTTTTATATTATTATGAGAATCTCCATTGGAGTTAATAAGGAAAGGCCCCATTATTTTCTTTAGAGCGTGTAGAGTATACAGATACGCGTAAACGAGTTCATGCGTAGAACTATAAATCAGGTTTCAAACTAGTAGCGTAGATCTAAAAATTAGTTCGCGAAAACATTTTCACTCAAAAATCGACCTTAATTTCCAATTTGCTCACCCCCGAATGAATGTTGAGTTTTTTTTTCGATCCGACCAGACGTGCATATATATATCTAAGAACGTATAGACCAAAAATATACATTTTGACGATTCCCGAGTTAATTACAATGAGTTTTCTCGTGACGTCTGTATGTACGTATGTATGTGCGTATGTGTGTATGTATGTCTCATAACTCAAGAACGGACTGTCATAGAAAGTTTGAAATTTGGTACGTAGATTCCTAGTGTTGTCTAGTTGTGCAACTCTTCTTTTGGTTGCATTCGGGTGTTTCTAAAGGGGTCGTTTGTACCTTTTTAGGGGGTAATCATTGTCAATTTCGATGCAAACTCAAGTGGTGTTATAATTTGGTGGACACTTGGAGATGTATCGTCAGTCTTTTGGTCGCCAAGTTTTGTCGCCAACTTGGCGACAAATTTGGCGATTTTTAAAAAAAAATCTGATTTCAATTTAGCCACTGTTGGTGATATTTAGAGAGTAAACTATTGGATCACATTAAAATTGCCAGTAATATGGAAATGACGTTAAATTGGAGTAAAAGGATGTCACGAGATGCACACATCAGCTCGTTTGTTTGTGCGGCATGAAACTATACTCCAGGAGTCAAAATTAATTTTTTATGAAAGCGAAAAATAAATTACGTGTATCGTTCATGGGAGTAATTTTGATGTTTTAAAATTTTTTTATTGTTAAAAAAAATGATTTTGTTATTTTTACACATTAGCCTGCCTTTTTGGTTGCGTTCGGGTGTTTCTAAAGGGGTCTGTTGCCCTTTTTCGGGGGGAAATCATTTTTAATTTCGATGTAAACTCAAGTGGTGTTATAATTTGGCGGCTACTTGACGATATATCACCAGTCTTTTGGTCACCAAGTTTTGTCGCCAATTTGGCGACAAATTTGGCGATTTTTTTTTAAAAATTCGGTTTCAATTTGGCCACTGTTGGTGATATTTAGTGAGTTAACTATTGAATCACTTTAAAATTGCAGTAATGGGGAAATAACATTAAATTTGTGTAAAAGGAAATCATGTGATGCACACATCAACTCGTTTTTTTGAAACGTCCGCTGAGTGCAAAAGTACTAAGGAAGAAGAAAGCAGTTTTTACTGGACTATTCTAAAAATCCAGAAATTTCGGAAAATATCCATTGCCCCGTAATTATAATTAACAATCTATGAAACAACAGAAAACACTCAATTATGGTTTATTTATTAAGCATCTAACTTCTAATAAACATAAGTTTATTAATTACTAAAACCATACTAAAGAAAATGTTATTTTAATATTTAGAAAAGTAAATATCATGAAAAAGTACACGATCAAATAAAATGATTCGAAGAGAGAAAAAAAAATGAATGGTTTATTTAAATACATTTAAACCTATGACAAACCTAGCGGGAAAAGGGCATCACAATGCTTTAAATGCTTATCCAAATTAAAATACATTTTACAAATGTTACATGAAAGAATTTAATTAATTCTATCATTATCCAAACTGATTTCTCTGCCTTATGAACAATTTAAAAGTAAATGACATTTCTAATTTGCTTAGGAATGAGTCGAATTTATTAATCTATGGAAAATAATAAAGTATCGTGTTTTGACATTCATATCTTCAATTTAAGGACTCGTATTTTTCCGTTTTGGATTTTAAACTGCAAGCAAATTAATCCATTAATTAATCAATCTTCATTCGTAATAGTGAGTCATAAATAATTCTTTTTGTAAAAGATAATCGTTTCATTTTTTAGCAGACACTCTTCTTGGAATTTAAAAAAAAATGTTTTGCAATTATTTTCTTGCGGATGAATTTAAGAAATTTGTGAAACAAATTGCTTTTCATTAATTAGAAATTTTACGAAACAATCTTAAATTATAAGACCTAATTATAGTAAAATAATACTTGAACGTAATTAAATGAAGGAAGTCTGAATATTTATGTGGTTTGTTTGGAATGAATAATTTTGAATTTTATGAAATGAATCGAAGTTATTCAAGAATGTTAATAATTTTATGGAATTTAAGTAATTCAAATTTGCCTCTCTCTCTCTCTCATCTTACATCGTACTAATAAACAATTTTTCATTGGATGCATCAAATTCTTAATTCCATTAGAACAGTCTCTAATAACAATATTTAAGTCCGAGTAATATTTCAATAATTTTGTTAATTTTTTTATTTTGCTCATTTACGCATCAAAATTTATAAGAAAAAACAATTTTAGGAAGGTTTTTTTCTTTGGTTTATGCCAAAAAGGTTTGAAATCATTTAAAATCATTTAAATTGTTTGAAACGTTTTGAGAAAAAAACCTTGAAACCGGTCAAGTTGATGAAACAAAGAGTTAACCAGAAGAATCTTTGTTCTTTTCATGTTTTAGGAAAGAAATATTATTGTAAAAACAAAAGGCATATTTGATATTTTAGTGAAACAAAAATGTGAAATCAGAGGAATAGAATCTGAAATCAGGAGGGCAATATTTGAGATTTTAGTGAAACAAAAATGAAAACAGAAGAATAGAATGTAAAATCAGAAGCGCAATATTTGAGATTTTAGTGAAACAAAAATACGAAATCAGAATAGAATATGAAGTTTGAAGGGCAATATTTAAGATTTTAGTGAAACAAAAATATGAACAGTAGAATGGAATGTGAAATCAGAAGGACAATATTTGAGATTTTAGTGAAACAAGTATGGGACTTTGTTTGACTTTGTAATCTATTTCAGTTTCAAAATCTAAATTGTTTTTGATGTACAGTTTCTAGAACCATTGTAAATTGCTGTGTTAGTGCACAAAATTTAGGGAGAGTGAAATTTAAAAGTAAATCCTTCTAAAAATAATAACGAGTAAGGAAATAAAAAAAATGTTGATAGTTAAAATGCTTTACTATACTTTCAAAGTTATCACTTGCAAAACAGACATATACGATAATGAACAATTTCTTATATATTAATGCTGAAAGGTATGTCACTTTTAAATTTGTAATGCTTATTTGCACCTAAAGTACCTTGTATGAAAAAATTGCTTTATATTTAACTTTCCATTGTTTAAAATAGCTCTAACATGTAAACAACGTTTATCATTAGTAAAAACAACACATCGTGTATAAGGTACAAACAAAGTATTAAAATAGAGTTAAAAACTCAGCAAACAGCTGTTTCGGGGCTGTCAAATGCAAACCCCGAAAAAAATGAAGGACAAAATTTTTGTCGTTTGGTCTACATTTTGTGGGCATTTCGTTCTTCTTTTATGCACTGATGAAAGAGCTTGCATTTTACAGCCCCAAACAGCTATTTTCTGACTTTTTAACTCTATTTTAATACTTTATTTTTACTTTATGCACGTTGTGTCATTTTTACTCATTCCATAGTACAAAGTTTTCGACTGCTTTTTTACAACATTTATCATTTTTTTATTCTAGGAAACAGTATGGTTTAGAAAGTGCAGTATCTGTCAATTCAAATACAACGGTAATTAACTTTTAACTCCAGAAAATAGCACACGACGCTACTTACTTGAGTGTAACACAACGGTAAGTGACATTCTTTTTTTTTTTGAAATTTTAATTCATATACCATGCAAGGAATATTCAATTTAAATTAAATTTCTTCAAAATTGCAGTACGTTATTATTGACATTAAAGACATGAACGTTATTTAAAGAATTACAGGGAAAGAAGAATTTTTTTCCCAAAATTAATTCCATCGATCGCTTTTTCGGGGCCAAGTTCGTCTTAGAAATAGCAAGCAAGCAAAAAAGAAAATAGAGATTTCTTCTACATTTCTTACTTAACTTGCACTTTACTAATGGCATTTTTGTAAGTTAATTGGTGAGGTGGGGTGGATAACATTATATTTCTTTTTACTCCATACCAGTTAGCAACTAAAAGCAGAACGAATTTAAATGGTTTTTACATTATTTATTTAAATACATCTGAAAGAAAACGGCAAGGGACGCGCATGTCTTCATAAATTCATACATGTTAATATTACAATAACACTGAAATCTAAAATCCAATTTTTCTAGGGTGTACGATATCCCGTCTTACTACGATTGTGATAAAAATTCTTTGTTTCTCAATGTCTTTTTCACTTATTTGAAGTGGAATGCAATCTTGAATATCTTTTACTTACTGAAAAATTTAAATTAAATTAATGCAGTGTAACAACATTTAATAAATCTCGGTCTCCTACATGATAGTTCCCAAAACTATGTAACAATGAAGACAGAGTAAATAAATGTATCAGATCAACTCTAAGCCTTAAAACATGATTCAGTCCTTAACACACGAGTCCAAATGAATTCACTCTTTTCTTTTTTTCAAGTTCTATTAACATCTTGATTGTTTTCTGGAGCTATTTGGAATTTTGCCAGATCTATTTGCAGAAAGATAAAAATTTTTTTTATTCTTTTATGTCTCTTATTGCCTTCATAAACAACGAACATTTGTTTATTATAATATGTTACTGTTGCGAGTTTCATTATTAGGAAACAAAAAGGCGAATATATTTTCCAAATGGCTTTACAGAAGGAGATTACTTGAAAAAATGTATCTTCTTGAAAAAGTGCATCTAAGTGCATTTCCAGAATGTTTAGCAGTTTCCGTTTACGAAGTTTTTTGACGTATCTTTCTGAAAATTTATTCAGGGTAGATTACTACATTTATGTAATATATAATGTAGATTATATGTGCAGTTTTCCAAGCGTCTCAACATTTCTTGTCGATTATATACACAGTAAAGCTTTCTCCGTTCATAAAATATTTTGTAAAACTATGACAAATACAGTGCTTTTATGGCGATGGGGGAGGGAGGGGAGGGGGTTCTGTGTCAAAAAATTCACTTTTTCTACGAATTTCTTTTTGGAAAATGGTTTGATTTAATTTATTAAAACCTTTTCAGCATTATTATGCATGATTTTAAGAATAGTTTATAAATTTTTTGATCAAAAAATATCCTCAGACAAACCGATGACAGAGCTCTTCCCAGAGCACTTTTGTGGAGAGATAATTTGCGGTATTTACTGTATCTCAGCTGACATTAATCTAAAATCAGATTCTATTTGAATTTAGTCAAAATATTAATTAATCCTCTCCCCTACGTTCTCAGATCTTTTATTGTTTGACTTTTAGATCTTTGGTGGCCATTTGAAGTTCAAAATGCTATTTTTCACGAAAAATTCCGCAATTTTTTTAGTAAAAATCACATTAAAAAAAACAAAAACCAAACACCTCAAAACTCAACGTAGGGGGGAAGTTTTTATATGCAGAATATGTGTAGAAAATTTAAAATGGTTTTTAATTGAAAACATCCGATTACGATCCGATCCGAACTTAAAACACCGAGTTTGAAAAAGTGGTTTTGAGAAAAACGCGTTTAAAGTTTTAAAAAATAAAAGGCATCAATTCCAGCTCGAATTCCAATCGTAAAGTTAATCTGTGATTATTTGCTGATAATTTGCGTAACATATTTTCATTTAATTCTAAAACCATTTGAAAGAATCATTTGTAATGTATCCTTATGGAGACGTTTTCACGACTTTTGCAACCTGCAGTTCACATGCGACCCGCGAAACTGACCCATGTGAAATGTTGTGTTAATGTTCCGAAGTGAAAACCACGAATAAGTTCAATGCTATAGATTTAAGCCAAATGTTCTAAATTTTAGTTTTGAAAAACTGATTTAAACTCTGCATCAATAACATAAGCATACAAGAAATGATACAGCAATTCTTGGTTCATAATTTTCTTTCTATTTCTATATTTTCCATTGCTATGTATGGACAAAATAAACAACACATTTAAAAACATTAATACGTGTTCTGGCGCGCGTATAATCATTTTAATATGATGTCTGGCCTTCGGTAAAAAAAAAGGTTGAGGACAGCTGTCTGATGAAGAATCATTTGAAATCTGATCCAGATGATTGAGGATTTGAATGATCCTGAACAATCGAGTGATTGAACTATCTGTGTCTGCAGTAATTTGCATTTTTTGTACTTCAAAACGTTGGTTAATTGATTCATTTAATTTTCAGCACAAATGTATTTATTCGCTATATACCCATATGGTTATGCTCGTCACTAAATCCAAGCTTTGAATCATTTTCTTGTAATTAGTTTCCAGGGATGGTCATTCTTCAGAACTTAACCCTCAAAATTGGATCTTGTCGCATCTCTGAAGCAGTAAAGAGTTAAAAAAATAGTTTGGGTTCAAAGGAGGGGAACTAAGTCTATCAAAAAAAAAAAAAAAAAAAAAAAAAATCTAAGTTATCTAAAAATATTCCTTGCGCGTGCTCTTTAGTTGATAAAATAGTTTAGCCGAAGTCAAGAGCATTGCAGAAGGTTACACAGAGGGCAGTTTCGTAATTTTAGCTTTTTTTCACGAAAAATATGTAGAGAACATGTCAGGGCAATTTAAAATACATTTTGGTGGGTTGTATTTCTGAAAGTAATGAAGAAGAACATTGCAATTTCTCTTTGATCAATCGTTTCCAGGTTCTGAGTTGAGATCAATAATGATGTCGTCAATACGTGATTCGAATGACAATATTTGCTAATCGAGAAAATATTCAGTAACTTTAAAAGTGCTTCGAGAAACTTTAGATATTAGTATATGAAAATCAAAAATCCCGCTTCTAATCTAGGTATTTTTGAGCAGTTATCGTAAACTCCCAATAACCTTCAGTAATTTTGAATTTTCCTTCTTTTTTTTTGGTGTTGATTTACTTAATGTACCCATTTAAACTCAACAAGCATAAAATTCATTTTTAGACATTTCTATTTACTTCTCATTCTTTTCCAATGACATCAGACCCTCGTAAGTCAACGAAACCTGACTTCTTGAACCCCGATTTTTATATCTACACTTCTTACTGACTTAGATCCAGACTACTATCTGATTTTTTAGATGTACACTACTAGTTGAAACCTGATTTTTTAGATTTCCACTACTTACTGATTTTTAGATCTTTAGTACTAGTTGAAAACGAATTTTCAGACCCGGACTTTTTACTAATTCTTAGATTTACGCGCGTAACTTATTTACACACGTCTACCTACACGCGTAAACGGGTGTCCAGACAAGTTTTTTTACCCCGAATAATTCACCTCCCCCGTCTCTCTCTCTTTAATAGAGAAAACTAGTGCCCGGTTCAGTTTTGTTCAAAAAAAAAAATTTTTTTTTCCTGCCCTATACGTTTTTGGTGTAACCTAACTTAAAGCCTCTTAGTTGATCTGTGTTTACGATTTGCTGTGCATGTGCGCCATCTATTTACGGTTGTAAGCGGTTCTTTTTCGATTTTGCATACATTTTATACATGCACTGTTATCAATCTCAGCTAGAGTTTGAATGTATGAGCCACCCTATTAAACAGATAACTGAGATTTTGCTGTATTTTGCACAGCGCGCTTTTACCTTTAAAAATTGCAACGTTGCTTGAAAAAAATTTTTTTTTGAAACATGTATCTTTAGAGTTCTTCACATTCTAAGATTTAAGTTTAGTTCGAGTATGTTGTGATTTGTAAGCTAAAACTGATGGTCCGCTACCGGGAGTATATCTTACTTAAAATAATTTACATCAAATTCATGTCTTAACCCAATGAAGAAAAAGGTGAATGTCAGTGTTTACATGAAATACACCGCCAGCTCAGTCAATTCCGACCGAGGACTGCAGTTTCGTGCTTGTTAGCACTCATAAGCCCGGCATAGGAAAGTGACTGAGCTGGAGGTGGAAAACCTCTTAAGGAAGCTGGTAGCTTATACAGAATTAGCACTGACCAGACGAGTGACCGAAGCAGAGGTTCAGTTCAACTCGAAGATTGAAGGCAAGACATGATATATTCAGTATGTACATACTGAATAATTTCAGTGTTCGTTTCAATTATTTTATTGTTTTTGTTTAAAATTAAAAAAAAAACAACAAGTTGACTTCTAAAGAGGGGGGGGGGGGAGATAGAGATTGGAGGAGAGAAATAAAAAATGATATAAATAAAACAACTAAAATACAATGCAGTTAAATTACAGCAATAGATGGAGAAAAAAATGGTTTGATGAATGTTCAACTACCTTGACATAAGGTGAATTAATATAATATATTAAAATATTTCAATTTAATTCTGATTTAGAACCAGAAAAAAAAGAAAGAAAAAAAAGTGTGAGAAATACGAAACAAAAAGTAAAGAAATAAGAGGTAAGAGATGTTAGATGTCACGATAAGTGTTTAAAAAAATACGTTTACTGAATTCCAGAAAAAAGAAAGGAAGAATTTTTTTTTACTCTGATTGAAACGAGTAAAATTTACTCTACAACTCTCCTCTTGAAAATCATACACTCATGTTTATGGATCGAACGTTTCGCAAAGTAATTATTTACCCAGATTCTGAGAAAGATTTCATTACGATGAAACGCAATATGCAGCAAAACTGTTTACTGAAAAACTCAAGAGTAGAAAAAAAAAAGTATCAATTTCTATTTTGTTTATCAAATAAAATGAAAATGGGGAAAAGATATTTGAGATTTAATAAACGCGATGAAATCCGGGTGGTATAAAATAGCTTTCAACAACATCTGCTAGCTGTAAATTTTGTAGAATATTCACTTTCATCACACACGCACAAACATAAAAAAAAACACCTTTCTAAAATTGAAAATCATTACAACGCAAACCTGATTCAGTTTAATAACTTTTGTTTTGAACATGTTACACTTTCTTTTACGTTAAATATTAAGCGAAATCCTTTGGCGGTTTTTGCATAAATGACGCCAAAGGAGAAAGGCTAATTCATCCGCCCGCCCTAAACTAGCAATAGAGGAATCGATGGCCGAAAAATCGAAAAATTGATTTTAAGACATACCACTTTTCACGCCACAGTTTCAGAGCCGAACAAAGGATAAGGTACTGCTTTTAGTGGCAATTTAACATGGAAAACATCATCAATAATGCATGCCTGCTGCGAGCGGATGAATTCTGGAAATTTCGTGACGAAGCGAAATATTTCTTTGAGAATAAATATCCACCCGTAGATTCTTTTATACTTATACAGAAAGGAGAATATGTTTGGGCTTACTCTATTTCCTTTCATTCTTCTGCTTCACACCCCCTGTTTATTGCTTTTCTCGAGGATCCAATCAAAATCGACAGCTTTTCCTTCACTCTTAAAATATTTTTATACCAGGAGGCAAAGCCAGCCATTTGGAAATTTCAAGTGACTCGATATTTTATTGGTGCGGAATCGATGAAGTAGAATATACGACAGAATCAATAATATCTAAATTGTCGCAAATAATGACATTTTGCCAATTAGAGTAACGATCTCAAATAACTTATTGGTTTTTGCGTATGCAAATCAGTCGAAAATGTCTAGCTTTGCTTTATTTTTCGACTGCTTGACTTAGCTGCCTTATTGATTCATAAATAATAATAATAAGCACTAGGTTTTAGTTTTTCAGCAATGAATTTGTCAGGTTTACAGTTCAAAGGACTTTTTTTTATAGCGCATGGTTTCTTCTGTGTCTTGGGCATACTTGTATACTTGGCATGTTGCTTATATTGAACTTCACTTACCACTTAATCATACAAAAGCTAAATACTCAAATTCATATTAAAAACTTTATATACTCGGCATGTTTCGTATCTTGAACTGGCACTTACCACTTTGTAGTACAAAGCTAAACGCTGAAATTCATATTAACGAAAATTCTGATTTGCTTCCCGTTCAGCTCAAAGACATAAACTTTTTTTTTATATATAAAAAAGAGTCTGGTGTTTAGGGATACAAAAAAAAAAAGACCTGTGACCGAATTTCCCCAATTAACTCTAATTTGAATTCTGGAACTTTGAATTCAAATTATGTTTTTCGCAATCACGAGTTGCTACAAGACCTTACTCATTGGAGTTATTGTACGTGTGTATAGTTGAGTGTGTGTGAGTAGGCTCACTTGTGTGCACGTACGCTTGTGTGTGTATGTGTATGAGCATGCGTGTGTAGGACACACACACATGGACGCCACCGCCCAGCAGAAGTGGATTCCGGGGACAATGCTCAGGACCAGAGGATCTGCGCCAGCCGGTGGGTGGTGGTGCTGCAGAGGGCCCTGGTCTAAGCTGAAAAAGGAACCACAACATTAAAGACGGTCAAGTAAGAACAATAAACAATCGTGATCGCTCAAAAAAACGAATAACATTTTATTCTCTTTCAACTAACTTAAAACTGCTTCCGCGTATAAAATTAAACACAACGACACGTGTGACTTAAAGAACATTGCATCAGTTTTTTATGCATGCACTTCCATCTTTACTATTCCATGATTGCCCATAAATGTTGGAAAGCGTTTCCACTTTATAAGCATCCGAAGAAAAAGTTTAATGTAACTGCTGAAATACATGTACAATTATACGTTATTGACCGTAATTTTAGCTATGAACAACTTCTGTATAAAAAGAAAAAAAAGTGTCTAATCAATTTTATTTATGAATGGCATACAACAGGCTAATATTTATGACTTTTACAGTTTTAAAGATACTACAAGTTTTTCATTTAAATGCTCAAACTCTTAAAAGATAAATTTATAAATTTAATTGTGCGTGGTAAAACGTTGTTCTTTGTGTATTTTGTTTTAAATCAGGGTTTTCCGATGCAAACATTAAGGAATAAAGTAACTGAACTTCTAACCACGTTTAAATAATAAGTTAAAATTATTAGGACAAGCTACACCCTGGTACCTGATTCAATTCAATATCCGGTTAAAATACACTAAAATTTTGTTTTCCCCTTTAAACTGCCAAACGAAACTATCTAGGTAATTCAAAAGTTAAATGTTATGTTAGGAATGAATTTGGTTACAAGGCAACGATATATCAGACGTTAGTTTGGCAACAAGTTATATTAAAAAGTGGTTGAAAATATAAAGCTTCACTAATGAAATGGTTTTATTTGGAATGAAACTCTTGATTATTTTCTTTAAATTTAAGAATATACGATGTTTAAAGATAAACAGCAGCTAAAAGCAAAACCATCCAATTTTCTCTGTCAAAATTTCAAAAAATTGTCAATTTCGGTGCACTAAAAGATGTTTTAAAGTACTTTTTCGTAAGGCATTTACCGTTTAATGGTTACATTCATGAAAACGTAATCAAACCTTATTATTATAATTATTACCACATTTGGTTCGTTTTCTCGTGTGCTTGGTTAACGGAAAAGCAGTCATTTAGTTAGTTGTAAACATGATCTTAATTAAGAACTCTTTTCCTTTTTAAGAAATCATACCTTTGTTTAAAATAATCAATTACTTTTCTAAATATATGAATTTAGTTAAAATTAGTGCATCATGAGGAAACAAGATTTTTCGGCGCGGGGAGGGGGTAGCGCAGATTGGAAGCCACTGTATTATGCTGTATGTAGCAGAACTGCTCATATGAACATAATAAACTTAGTTAACGGAAAAGCAGTTGTTTAATTAATTAAAAAGAGTATTTTAATTTAAGGATATTTTTCTTTTGTAAATCATGCCTTTATATAAACTAATCAATTACTTTTTTGGATATGTAATCAATTAAAATTAGTGCATAATGAAAAAAAACAAGATTTTTTTGGGAGGAGGGGGAGGGGACGGGGCACAGATTGGAATTCAGTGTATTGTGCTGTATATAGCAGAACTGCTTATATGAAAACAATTAGCAGTATTTGTATAAATGTATACATTTCAGCAGTTTTTTCTATCTTAATTATTCGAAACATAATCTTCTTTCAATATATCGATTTGAAGTACGTGTTGTGAATTACATAATAGTTTATTCTACCTTAAACCTTTATTTCTTATAAAAATGCAATACACTTGAACTTACAAGAGAGCTATAAGTTTTAAGCGTACTGTTAAAGCATTATACAAATAGAACTTGGATTCAGGCCATCACTACGACCTGTTTAAAATATAATTTGAAACTTCTATTCCTCATGAAACTTTAACGCTTAAGTGTTTGAACTCTAATTTATTGACTATGAAAATGGTTCAAAATTGTCAAGTTGGAAGAGTTTTCCTGCGCACTGCTGCCAGCAACTGCAATTAAACTTCGTGCCTGATGAATATCGATAATTAGTCGTCTCTTTCGTGAAGTGTTTGGTACCAATAAATGAACGTTTTCAGAAACTTCGAATGGATATTTGATGAGCGGAGCTGCGTTCCCTTTAATTACTAGGGCACCAAAAGATGACTATTTGTCAAAAACAGGTCCGCCTTTATAAACTTAAATTCTACCTTGAGACCTAATTAATCCTGAGCGATTCTGGTTTGGACTTATCACCATCATTTTCATCTTTTATTACATTTTAATTTCTGGGGCTTTGTCATTCATCGAAAATAAACTAATGCCATTTGATACTTCAAGAAATATTCAGTAATATATTATTGTTCGCTAGAAAGCGTTCTGCTTTGAATATCTGTTTGAATATTTTATTGAAGGTTTATATTTTTAAGATGTAATCAAGTTTTTAGAGCTTATAAAATGTATAAAGCATTCTTTTATGGTTAAAGTAATAAGTGTTAAGCGTTTTTATTATCTAATCCTTTTCGGATTTTTTTTTTAACAGCTAGTCCACTCAAAAGAAAAGAAATATTAAATTATTGCATACATTTTCTTTGAGGTAAATCAAATATCATTCGATTCAGCTCTATGTTAGAAAGTATTTACTAGATAGTTTTTTACGTTCAAAAATTTGCCCTTTCCTAAAGAGGTTCAACAGTTTTTTTTTTAATTGTTTTATAGGGTGTGTTACTTCTGCATTGCCATATTGTTAGTATTGAACGTTTATTTACGACTAAAATAAATTTAAGTAAAAAAAACACTCCTGTTAGAAAAAAAGAGATTAAAAAAAAAGAAAATGTTTCAAAAACAAATTTAAAGTATTAGTGCTGCTAAATTTCTAGACACAATGAATAAATCCTCAACGGCAAATAACAAAAAAAAAAAAAAAAAAATCCCCCTTATTTCCAAGTTGCTAGGGCTACAGATTATTCCTAAATTGTTTTTTATTTTTATTTTCATATTTCTTTTAAGACATATAAACTTCTTCTTTATTTTCTTTCTAAAAACAAAGTAACTTGAAACTTCCAATTGAAATTGCAAAATTGAACCAATATTTGATATGCGGGGATGAAATAACATGATGTGATTCCTTCAAAATTGGTCAAATCGTATTCCGTTTTTCCTTACTTTTTCCTCTCAAAATTTAACTAAGTAAATGTAATTCAATTTGTTTATCCTTGAACTTAGTAGAAGAGCAATCTTACCTTGAAAGTTCAATTTTAGATTACTGTTTAGAAATATTAAGAAATAAATGTATAAGATAAACTCACCAGCAGTTGCCAGTGCTTAGTATTGCTTCAGTAATGGTCACTTCAAGGTTTATATTTGAAAAAAAATAAGATTCCAGGTTTCATAATGGATTCAAACGTGCAGTAGGTAATACCTTCTGCAGGTTTGAATAAATTGAGAGACTTGGAATCCTACTTTTTCAAATATAAGCCTTGAAGTGTCCGATACTGAAGCAGTGGCCACTACTGGTGTGTTTACCTTATATGAATAAAATAAAATAATTTATAAAATCACAGTGCAGAACCATTGTAAAATATCAAACATGGTAAGAAAAGTATTTTACTGAAATTAAAGTAGGATTTCCACTAGGGACTATTTCTTTTGTCTCTCCTACTCGATAAAATGTTTTTTTCTTGTCTTATCTATTCTTATCCAGGAAATTTCATTCTCATGGCTGTTTTTAAGGTGGATAACTTTCCGTGCTATTGTATATTACAAATCCCAAACTCACATTGCGCATTAGTTACAAAAAAAAAAAAAAAAAACAAAAATTTATTTCTTGTCAGACAACCCGCCAATAATCCATCTATATGTTGAGGAATCCTCTGCGGCATAAGTAGCAATGCAATGAAATCGGAATATTGGTGGCAATCAATTTCCCCGAATCACTTTTGTCCCGAAAAGCACGTTCCCCGGAAAAGTTTAAAGTAGAGGGAACGTGTCAGTGAAACCCGAGAGTCAGATTTACTGTTTGGAACTCGTACTCAATCGTCAGGGCGGTCGCCATGACAACATGAACATCCGTGACTGTATTTCTCCCGTGATATACAGTGATTTGATAAGGATTTGCAAAGGAAGTGTTTCCCTGAAATAAAATCCGATCACGGTATTGTGACGTGATTCCACAGTCTTGGGGACCTTGGATATTTCTTGAAAAAGACCGTGGGTTTCTCTTAAATGCTGTTTTCAATTTCCTGTTCTAAATGAAGCTTTTGTTTAATAATGAGAAATGAAAATTGGAAAGAAATGCCACCAAGAGCTTTTTTGATGACTTTTGATATAAATCAGTGGACTCTCAGTTTCAGTTTTCATTCTTTTCAGTTTTGTTCAATTTCAGGAGCTCTTAAATACTTTGATGAAGGACTAGAGAAGTCATTTTAAATTTAGAGTAGAAAGTAAAATATATTTAAATATCTCTTTCATATCAAAACGTTATAATTTTTACCAGTACGCGGTGTTAAATTATCAGATGTGAGTCACAGCTTTCAGTGGGCTAGTTTTATCTGATATCGGATAAAGAGGGTAGATACTAAAAATAAATTAAAGTCTTTGAAATGCCTCTTGGTTTGAGCGTAGAATGCTACAGGGGAAAAATTCGAATGTTTATTGCGATACTTGATCCCATAAGGTCACATATGGTAACTACAGGGATGATTGTTTGACAGCTCTTTGTTATAATTATAATGCAATAACTCGACGTCCTAAGGAACCTACCAACACTTTTGAGTGATTGATAGTTCAGTATAGGAAGTTCTCACGGTCTTCTCAAGAGCTTGGCACCCAAGGAAAACGAATATTCGAGATGATTTTTTACCACCAAGAGTCCACTTTACTTCAGGTATTCTTAGAAATATTACTCAGTTTTTATTGAAACAGTGTTATTTGCAAATATTACTAGTACAGTTGGTATATTTGCTGGAAAAAAAAAAGACGAAGAAACATGAAATCCTTTCGAACAGGTTCTGATTAAATTAATTCTTTAACTCGAGAGCATTTGTAAAAGTTAATTGAAACAAAATGTGTTTTAGATTAAGTATACTTCCTGCCAGGTAAACTTGTGAAGTCTTTAAGAATTTTTTTTAGTAAGGAAAAATTAAACTTTACTTTAGAGCCGAACGAAATAACTGGATTAAAATATATAATACACTTTTAACTTCGTAACTACTTTTTTGTAATTAGTAACCACTTAATCCTAGACTGTTGATTTTGATAAAGATTATAAGGTAGTTAAGTAGTTTAAAAAGTTAAAGGTAGAGCGTAGATAAAAAATGTATTAACATATGAAGCATGTTTCAATATTGAAAATGCGCACATTTTTTCAAAACAAAAATTAAACATAATTAACATTACTACAGCCATCATTTTTTGAAGAAAAAGCATGTAATACATGTACACGAAATTTTTGAAAATCAAATGATAAGTAATACAGTGAAGGATTATTTAGTGTAAGAGGAAATTATATGAACCAGTAAGAAATAGCTTGTCTTGGCAATGTTGAAATGCTCATGTTTTGGATTACAATTTGAACTCGATCATTAAATTAGCATTTAATGATTGAATCAATTTCTATCACTTACGTATTAATTAACTAATTAATTAATTTAAATTTCTTCACTGAATAATTAATTAATTTAATTATTTATTAACTAATTTTATTTATTCAATTATACTATATTATTTATTCGTTTACTTTTTATCTGATAGATTAATAAATTAACAAATATTTCATTCCATTATTGATCCATTATCTAATTATTTATTCCTTCTTTCTTTTACTCACATATTCATTTGTTTAAATATATTTTAAATACTCAAACAGAAAATGTTTCTTCATAAAAACATTTTATTTTTCACTTTGTCCCGTAAAAAAGGTAAAAAATATCAACTTTTTTTTAAAAGGTACATATTTACTATCAAAAAAAAAAAAAAAACGTTCAAACAAAAGTTTTACTATAAAATTCACTGTCATTTCTTTATGTACTATAATTTTCAAAATTTTAGTACATAATTTTTCTAATGCAATAATTTTTACATTTCCAATTTGTTTACTTTGAAAAGGGAAAGTTATCTTAACTATTTTACTTTGCCTCATATTCCCGTACGTACATCAAAGGGGCGGTGTTCAATCAATAAAATCATTAGTTATACTGATAAATGAAATAATTTGAGTGCAAAATGAAACAAAAATTTTATATATGAATATGATAGAACTGTACATTTACATTTCACATTTAAAGAAACTTTCTCTTTCCAAAGATAAGAAGGTTTTATACTTTGTGTAAATTCTTTGGCATCTTTTCCCTTTAAGCTACGTAAAATAATGTCGCTTAGATTTTGTGAAAGATTCCTTTGAATGGGAAGAAATATAAGGTTGTCTACATGAATGCCATAAGTAATGGCAGCAATAAAACCAACTTTGCTTAAGATTTTATTCCAAGATGAAAAGTTATGCCCATCTAGCTTCAGGGAAGTAATAAAAGTTAATCTATTGGACATGAATTAAAATTAATCATTTCAGCTGAGCACTAGCCGTATACGTATTGAAAAGAAAGATTGTAAAACAACTTTTCTGCAGGGTCTTAATGGCGTGGTCCGCCTTGAATTTAGTTACGTTTGAGTTTACAACTGAGTTTACGTTTCAGTAATTTTATTCCTTAAAATACTTTAATTGTACTCTGAAACAGTAGAATCTATAGTGTCTATTTTAGTTTTTCAAGTTTGTTATTGATGTTTCTGCTTGAAAACAATTTATAGCGGGAAGATTGATTTATATAAAATAACTATATATCTGCTGTAAGGTTTTATGAAACACAAGACAAAACAGTTATTTGAAAAGTGTCCTTTCATAGCAAACTTCATTTCGTTTGCGAAATAGTGTGTAAAAATCATAGTTCACACTCCCGCAAATAAAATGTCATAAATTGTTTAAACTAAAATTATTCAGTTTAGTACATGATATTGTTTTATAAAATATGCAATGGACTTTAAAACACATAAAGAAATAATTCTTTAAAATAGCGGTAAAATATACTTACTGCATGGAATCTACAAGTTTTATAATGTTAATAACTATATTACGCTTTGAAAAAATACTAGAACGTGGGAGCATTTTTAAATTTTCTGGTACGTTTTTTAATGCAAATTAACTCGCTTAGCATAAGTGCTTCCTCATAAAAAAAAAGAAAACTTGCTTCATTTGAAGCATATTTAGTAAGCAGGCGATAAAAAAAATCCATATTCCTCATTTGCAATTAAAAAAGATCATTACTGGTGTTGTGTGGCCCTTCACAAGTATAATAATGAGGGAGTAAAATATCCGCCTACAATATACAAACTCACAATATTACATAGGGTAAAAGCACCATATTTCGTCACCCCTAAGCTTTTTGGTCTCTGAGTAGGTGTTGCGTTCAATAATTCCAAACAATTTTGTAACATCACTAACTAAACCTACGCATGGTATTTAATCTTAAATGCATAAAACACAATCCTTTACCGTCAAAAAAAAAGTTTTAGAAAATGAACTTTTAATAGAATTGAAAATTGGTGTTCCATTTTCGTCCTTTCTTAGACTTAGATTTGTATCAATGAAAAACATATTAAATTGTGAATTTTTTAAGTAAAATATTTAATAAATAAAAGTAAGATTGATTTTTCAAGCCTCCAAACTCGCGTCACAAATGATATTAATTTTGCTCTGCGCCCCAGGGCCCATTTTGTTTTTCCACGAGGCGCATTGAAGGCAATGTTTGACCTCCATTTCTCCATGTTTGTCTACATAAAAACATTCTTGGCATATAGGACACTCTGCATCAATGTTTTTTACTCCAAGTTTGGTAGGGGACGAAAATAGGAACTTCATATTTGCCAATATGGCGGCTTTCTCCTCTAAGTGAAGCGAACCTAACCCAGCAAAACAATCAGATTTTTCAGTTGACAACATATATGTCAATACTAAATCAGAAAGAACATTTACTAATATTATAACGATAATTGAAGTTTTCAAAAATTATAAAACGTGCTCCTAAAAGGCAATGCAATGAACTAGGCACATAATACTTTTGCAAATAATTAGTGTTCTTAACTGCAACTAGAAAAAATATCATGGGTGGTGACAACTAGTGTTAGAACAGAGAAATTTAGAGAGTCAAAATTGTGCACGGGGACGAAGTATGGCTACTTTACCCTAATTCCGTGATGCGCATGCCAAAAACATGTTTAGTTACACTATAGACAAAGATGTGTATAGGCATTTTGTGCAAATAAAGATGCATTTCTTGCATTGGATCCTTCATTTCTAATCATATTTAATCATGTTGGTTTTAGTAAAAAAAGATAATGGTTCGTTGAAAATAAAGAGTTACATAAACATAATCACATGAAAGCACAAAATCTCACTAAATGTGTGTTCCATCATCTAAAAGCGATGTATCACATTTATAGACATTGTCTTAAGAAAAGAGCGAAAATCAAATAAAAATAATAAGAAAGAACCCTATGCGATCTAAAAAGTCTTAAATGTAAAGCAGTAAGTTGCACTACTATTTTGTTGTCACTTTTAACTTTCATGAAAAGACATCTGCATCTAGCTCGGTTATTGACTATTCCAGATTGATGAGTCTATAACAAAGACAAAACTGCAGTCTAAATGTCATAACCAGGCTGTCGGTACATACAACCCAAAACAATGTATATTTTTAAACTTTCGAAGCACCAGCTAATGTGTACACACATCCCTCATGAAAAATTAAACTAAAAAAAGTTTCCAAAATCAAAACAACGTACGGTAAAAGACTTTTCAAGCTTTAAACCTATCAAATCAACAGCCATACCAACTACACTGTCGGAGTTCCTAATGCACTTTCAAATTCAGTAATAATTTGAGATGTAGTTCGCAGAACCAGCTACATATCCATCTGTGATTTCCGTAACTCAATTTCGCATTGATATTGCTGTCAGGGCATCCTAGAAATACCACAGTAGATCCGCGGTATTTCACAGCGAATGTAAACTCAATTTTGAATTAGGTAATAACTGTCAGTCATCGAGCAAAGTACCATTAGCCAATACATAATTTCTAGTCAAGCAGTCTAGACAAATGTTGTGACAGCCGTAATGAGTATTATCTGTTTAGTATAGCAATGTGCACTTGTCACGTTGGGCAATATGTTATGATGATTTGGGGGTGATCTAGATCGAGTTAATTAAAATCGAATGTTTGACTTAGGAAAGATCAATGTTTTTGTTTCTTTTCCATAAAGGAAAATTTAGCCTAGTTTCGCGGTAAATACATATACTCATGCGCCATTATTATTATTTCTGAAGCCCAAGTAAGTTTGTAGTAAATTTATGTTGTGGAGCGTTTGCTCCCTCCTTCCGTCCCCCTGTACAAAAATTCGAATACTCGGCTCAAAAAAGAAAAAAAAAAGGGGGGGGGGAATAAAGGGTGTCCCCAAATTTACGCATATTATAGACCTGAAACGCAACAAAGATTTTAAAGTCGTGGCAGTCCCAATTCTGTTATATGGCTCAGAGACATGGATTCTGGGTTCCCAGGATTTAAAGTGGGGATGAGGTTTTTGAGATATGTGAAAGGCTGTACCATTCTTGATACAATTAGAAACGAAGACAAACGTAAGTCAAGAGTTGAAACTGTTCTGTATAGCGGATAAAATCAAGGAATATCGTCAAGGTTGGATACACCACGTGCGACGCATGCCACGTGGACGACTACCAAGAGTAGCATTCTGTTGCAAGCCACAAGAAAGACGAGACCGAGGTAGACCCAGGAAGCGGTGGTTTGAACAAAAATACGGAAAAGGCTTTTGTTCTAATCCTTGAGAAGGAAGAAGAAGAAGAGGAAGAAAATTTAGACAAGATTTAATTTAAATACAGAATATGGTTTGTTTTTCCCAACGGTATTTTTTATTGAAATATTAAGTGCAAAAGATAGGGTATGTATGAAAGGGCACACCAGGTAGTTCATTCTCACGGCCTCACTGGGACATATGCGCTCGTTTGTCGAAATGTATGATAATTTTGCATAAATGTGATTGAGTTTCGTTGTTACACCTGAATCCCCACCTTAGAAGAATCGTGTTTTGAAGTAGCTATTTTCAAAGGTTGTGGCTCTAAACATGGGTTTCAGTACGCACTCAAGTAATACACGCCAGTTTGGCTAATTTGAGCAAGCAAATATTAGAGATGTCAGCTATTACCGCTTTGCACCTAACTCAAAGCCAAAATAAGAGAAATAGGGGAGGAATATCAACTCTATAGTCGCACGATTGAAAGGTATAAGTCAGACAATCATATGAACATGTTTTTCATATTTTTCTTAGCTTTATAATATTATATTATTGACCCCTGTTTGTCTATAAACGTCTCACAATCTGTCATTCGAATATTTTCAGTTATACAGTGAAACTGCAATCACCCGATCTCCGCCTGTCCGACTTACTGATTATCCGAATCGATTTCATAATCTCTTAAAATATCGAGGCTGATACGTATTGCCTATTCCTTAAACTGTCTCATAACCCCAGTACGGCTCCATTATTGGCTGCAGTCTATCACTAGGTGGCTGTCCTTTCATTAAAAATAATTTTTCTCGGGATTTTCAACATGCATGCAGTTTTAAATCAAAAATTTTCAACCCATTTTTTCAAAAAACCTTAATTTTCCGAATGGGCCTGTTTCCCATTAATTTCGATAATTGGGAGTGCAATAGTATTAAATTTCACGATTTCTTTCTATAAGATCATGTATAATAGAAATTTATATTCTTTGAAGAGAAATACAACTGACGCATTGTTTTTACTTCCGTGTACGATTTACAGATAATAATGTATTCACAAAAAAAAAAGTGCAAATTTTGACTTAAGTTCAATTTTACTCACCCTCAAATATATATAGGTACTCTTTCTGCGCTTCCGCATGTGCACATGTACATATGGACAACCAAAACATCCATTTTTACCATTCTCAAATTAGTTATCACTAGTTTTTCGGTATGTCTGCATGCGGGTATGCATCTCGAAAAATCAGTATGCCATAGAAGGATGAAATTTCGTATATAGGGTCAATATGGGGTCTAGTTGTGTACCTTCTTTTTCTTTTAGATTTGAATACTCCAAAAGGACCTTTTGTGCGCTTTTTGAGTTAATCTATGTACATTTCAATGTAGACAGAAAAAATGTAATAAGATTGCGACCGCTTGGCGATATATTGTCAAGCATTTTGTTGCCACGATGTTGCCAGCAACTTGGCGATATATTGTCAAGCATTTTGTTGCCACGATGTTGCCAGCAACTTGGAGATATATCGTCTTCATTTTTATAGCAGTAAAAAAAATGCTTATTTTGTAAGTAAAGAAAAATTCCATAGAATTGTTTTGGCTCCATTCGGTGGAGATAAATTTGTCATGCATTATACTAAAAAATTAAACACGATGTTCAAATAAAATTGAATTCGAAGAAAAAAGGCTGTCAAAACCGTAAACTCGTGTAAAAATTCTGGAAATGTTCTCAAGCCCACAAAACTAAACAAATCGTAAATGCAGCAAATTTTAATGAAAATAATCTCTTACATTTTTCATCAGCACTAAAGTTGCTCCTAACAAGAAAAAAAAAAACCCTCTTCAGTGAGTATTTTGTTGGTTACCGGCAATAACAGAGCTTCAATGTTGTTCCCGTATTATTTTTAGAAGTTTAGATAGATAAGTTTCCAAATAGAAACATTCGGCATTTGAGAATTAAGTTTCACTTCAAGTCGGTAAATGGCGTAGGGGTTCCGAGTTGGTTGCGAATTACTTTTGGCGTGAGTTCAAAACCTACTACCTATCAGGGGATTTTCAAGATGCGAAAAATTGTCAGAGTCGATGACGTATGATTATGCGGCATGTGTAATTGTGCTCAATTTTATTATTTCTGTATTCAATTGGCTTGAAAAATTAATTCCTAGTGCAGAATCACAACGGCTCAGGTGTCGCTATCTGGTGGGAAACTGCGCGTAAAAGTGTTGATGTCAGTCCAACAAGAGTGATGTCTAAGGAAAGAACATATCGCTCTTTCGAAAAAAAAGTGCCACAATAAAAAATTTATAATTTTTTTTTTCGCGTAAAGGACTTCAAAAGGACGTAATTTTCTATGGAAATTAATGGCAGATTTTTTGCTCTAATATAAACCTCTGGAGAGCACGGCAAACTTACTTTTCTTAATGCCAATTGCCTGAAGAGTTCAAACTTCAAACGCTTCTTCTGTAAAATTTCATTTCTTCGTATTGTGGCACTTTTCTTCCAAATGAGCGATATGTCTAGTCTAGGAAAAGCATTAGGTATGCAAATAGCGTAGAACTAGCGTGTAAAACCACTTGAAAAAGTAAAATAAAAACTTGAATGCAAAAAAAATCTTGATATTTGTATAGATTTTATTTGCATTTGATTTTCCATTATCCGTTGATTAAAGTATCCTTCGCTGGAGTCAACTTAGTTAAGTCAGCTTTCGAATGAACGGTTATCACGATGTGTAACCATATAGAACAGTAACACAGTATCCTTCACACGACAGTAAATTTGTGTCGCACACCAGGCACATGTGCCTCGACCACTCTCATCCCAATGAGTTGAATCAACCCTTAAGTTGATTCAACTTATCGGGAAATTTTCAAGCGTTCGATCTACACACAAGTTAACTAGCTATGTCAACTCGGTTGAGTTTAGTCAGCGTTGTGGAGCAGCTACTCGAATATATTCGGCTGATTAGAAGAAAAGTTGACTCCATTAAGTCAACGAAAAACGCTGGTCAACTAGCTGCGAGGCAACGTTTTTGAAAAGTGGATTCATCTAACCGCTTCGCATGTTCGACCTTCGACATGGATAAATGAGTTCTAAATGCATTTTGATTACAGTGACCTCCCGATCATCGACGTTCGGATTATCCGCGGATCGGATTATACGCGGGTTTTTTCACAATTTTTTTTTTGTATTATTTTATCGGCCATTAAATATTTTTTAATCTTTATGTTTGTGCCATTGTTCGCTTTCAGCTTTTGCAGATGTACATTTTTTTTGCAATGAATGTTAGTAGATGCAATGCAGCAATGTTTTTAGCTATATTTTAAATGTATGTGTGTGGGTGTTATTCATATTATTTAGCTATTGTGTACAGTTGCATCGTTTTTTTTTACCTATTATTCGCATTATCCACGGTTTTCGTTCTTCCGCGGTTACCGTGCAACCCTATTCCGCGGATAATCTGGAGTCTACGGTAATTGTATAGCAAATTTTCGTTTAAGCGATTGTTTCCTCTTTATTGTAAAACCAATATCTTTTTCGTATTGATAAATCACATAAAGTTAAACTTTCAGCGATACATATTTGTTGTATATCATTTTCTTTTATGTGATATATGGATGCCTCAATTGCTATATTAATTAACTCTACTTAAAAAAAAATCCACATTCATGCTTTAATAGTGCTTTATCAATGCTTAGCATGTGAATTTATATTAAAGTTTTTGTTCAGTACATTTCTGACCATCTGAAGGCAGAAAATTGAACACGAAGGTTTATTTACTCCTATGGATATAACAAAATCTTTTTCAAAACTATTCTCTACTTTTTGTTTTATGGAGTTAGTCGATTTGGCAAGTGAGGCATCCATATACAGTGGCTCCCAAAAGTGTTCGTACACCTACGACTTTCAATGAAATAGGGCCCTATCCATTGGTTAGAATTAATATTTTGGAATAAGTATTTAATTATAAGATCTATTATACATTTTCAACAAAACTACATGAAAATTTTTTAAAACATATTAAAACTTTTTTTTTTAAATCAAAAACCAAAAAGTGCTGGAAATTTATCTCACAAAAGTCTTCGTACACTTAAAAAAATGTGTATATATTATTGAATAATCTAACTCTTTACTAAGTTGTTATTTATTAGAAAATCATGCAGTATCAACGATATCTTTTAAACGTCCCCCCCCCCCTGGGAATAGATTACATTCTTTCTTCTTTCTTCTTTTTGCGTAATTTCTGAGTAAGTGTTCAACCACACTTCGAGTCTTACAGTTTCTAGATCTATTTTCGTTTCAAAGCCGTATTTTCGTAATCTACCCTCCAGATGTCCCTAAATATGTTATATTTTCAAATCTGGAGATTGAAGGGGTATTTTTTAAACTTTAGGACTATTTTTGAGGCACTAGACGCAAACGTTGAAAACCGTGTGCTTCTTATCGTTGTCTTGATAAAAAAAAAGTTGTTTCCGATAACCAAATTTTTGGTTAAGAGTTTGAAATTGGTTTTTAAAATATTTAAATGAACAGCATGATTCATTATTTCATCAAAAAGTTCCAAACTACCAAGTCCTGACGCTGATATGCACCCTCACACAAGAACACCTACACCGTCTTGATTAACTAGTCCAACTAAGTTCTTAAGATTAAGTTTCTAATTTTTTCTTCTATTTACAATTATACAACAATTTAACCAAAAATGGTGAATTCATTTTTATCTGTAAGTAAGACTTAATTCCAAAACGTTTTGAGCTTATTTATCATTGATTTTGCGACGAATAGCGTAAGCTTTCTGTTTTTCGCACGGCCAAGGAAATTTCTGCGGAAAGAGGTCTCATTTAATCCAGATAATCAGAGAACTTGGCGAACAATTTTAGGTGAAAATTAACTGCAAAAATTTTCATTTAACTCTGCTGAAACTCTTACAGCACTAAAATGTGCATTTTTCATAATTTTTTTAACTGTAAATCTCCAAACACGCTTTATCAACTTTGGTTGACCTTTTCTTACCTTATTTTCGGTTTGATTCTTTTCTTTAAAGCATTTTATGAAGCACTTTGCTATGGAATGGAATAAATTAACTAATTTAGAAACATCTCAAACCAATTCACCGCTACTGTGAAGAAAAAATTCAAATTTCGAATTGCGTTTGTTGTTTTTTACGAATACCAGCCATTTGAAAGTAATAAGCAAATTATTTAGGAATAAATATAAAAAAATTAAAGCTAAATGACTTTTAAGGGTCAACACAATGCAAAAATAATAAAAAAACGACATATGATAATATAATTTTAATCATGAATTTATTCGAAAATATTTGAGTGTACGATGATTTTTGGCGTGTTATTCCTCTGTCTCTTCATTTTTTGACCCATTTCAAAAAGAAGATCTGTCAATATTTCGAAAAAAACTCTAGGGTTTTATTTAGAATGACATAAGAATGATGTGAAAAAATATTGGACTTCATATTCGAATTCAATTTCGCGTTATTTTGGTTTTACTAAAAAATTTCAAAGTGTACGAACACTTTTAGGAACCACTGTATCTCTTTCCCGAGGTAGCACAATTTTGACTAAAAAAAGAAAACAAATCACTGAAAGCAAGGTCTTTTAACTGTAGCAATAGCAAACTTGGTTTTTAATAGATTTCTCTGCTGAAATTTAACATAAAAACAAACTGAATTAAATAGTTTCTATCATGAATCCGTGCACGTCTCTGCCAGTGGCAACAGACGATTTTTTTTCTCTCAATCAGGTAATTGGGAAAGGGATGAAGACTCTTTTTATGTGCTTCGATGAACAATTCGCAGTCAATTAAAACTGGATCGGAATATAAACTTGCTGATTACTTTGAAATGATTTTCGTTTACGAAAGTTTCGTTTTTATTTTTATTACAAATTAAGCGCCGATGCGTGAGTGGAACTCCAAAGGTGATTATTGATGAACTCGTTACCATATTTATCTGCCGTTAAATTCAGAACCCTAACTGCTAAAATCACTACAAAAAATTAACCATCGGTGTGACTCGTCGACTATTTTTGTAAATTTTCTACTAAACAATGAAAGATGGTTCGTTTTCTTTAACTTCGTATTTCAAGATTCAGATTTTGAAAGTCATGTACATATTTTGTATAGAGTTAAAATTCCATTAATAGAAAAAAAATGTAACTAGTTTATGTAAACCTTATTAAAATATGTTTGGAGTAAACAAATTAAAAATATTTTGAACAACTTCAAAGTTTAGTCACCAAAAGGTACATATATTTAGCTGCATGTTTAGCTTAGAATTTGTATTAAGTGTAAAACATACTGCTTGGAAAACGTACTATTATCTATAAAACCAATTATCAATTTTTATGCAGAGTGAGTTTTTTTATTGGTTTCATTCTTATAAACTAAATTTTCTGACCCGACAAGTCTTATCTGTTATCAATCTGTAAAGAAAGATAATTTAACTTATGAAAAAGTGATGCGACTATGTTATAGTTTTGTCCATAAAGTACAACTTAAGAAGTGAGAAGCAAAGGTAAGGGAGGTTGGCTCAAAGTGGGTAGGTCGCCCAAAGCGGGTAGGCATTCGTATGCCGCCACATGGTGTGCAAGCTGCGATGCATGCGTATGTCGTGTTTACCCGAACACCCCGAGTTTCAATCAGTCACAGCGAAGTAGCAGTGAAGCGGCATGGCGTAACCAGGCTTAAAATAAGAAAAATGATACATATCTAAAGAAAACGGAAGGTATGTAACTTGTGATTAGTCGAAGACCAGTTTTTTTTTAAATATCAATAATATTACTTTATTCTGACATGATCCATCTACAAACTACGACGGTCATTTCGTTTATTTCTTTTTAAAATTTACGGTTATAATTATTGAAATAAAAAACGTGCCTTCGGGCAAAGTGGGTATCAGATTTAATCATATATTTATTTATAATTACTTGACACATGTGCTGACTTAGATTTTTTATGTCATTAGGATAAGTAAAATTTTAAAAGTTATTTTTTATGATCGCAATTAGTTAGTCTAGTAATTTAATAAGTCAGTTCCTTATATTTAATAAACAGACATGATGACTTAAATTTTCAATTTAAATTGAACAAGCATAACTTTTTATATATATATTTTTATAATGGCAGTTGACTAGTCAATTAATTTAATTATTCATAACTTAATATTTGATTTTTAAATGTACCAAATCACAAGTAGTTAAGCTTTAGCCAAGCGGCTTCATGCTTTAGGCCCCCTGGTAGAGCAAAGCGGGTTTTTCAAGTGTTTGTAATGTTTGATAGTAAATAAATATTGGGTTTGAAATAATGCAAAAATCACTTTGATTTTGAAATTCAGTAACTATGATAGGAAAAAACTTAAATTGTCAATATAAAAATCGAAAAGCTACAACTTTCGAGGTTTTCGTTAACCTATCCGCTTAAGGCCACCCTCCCTTATATATGTGGCATTTTAAAACTTCTTGGTTAACGCTTTTAATTCAAATTGTAGGCTTTCATTAAAAGCTTTTTGTAAATTATGTTATAGAGAAGCACGTACTAGACCTAGTAATATCTTTTGCCTGAAAGCAGGTAAGAGTTTCTTTTACCATTTTAGGAACTTAGCTATAATTTTTTATTTTTGGCTACTTAACTTCGCTTTAAGGTGCCTTAATTAGGTATTTTATTCAAAAATAGACCACATTTATATACTGCTTATGACATGTCTAACGGAGAAAAATAATGAGAAGTTACATTTATTTGAATAGCATGCTAAACTCAAATTAATTTCATGAAAGTGTGTATGGGACAGGCCTCAGGCAGTAAAAGGTGTTTTCACTACTTTTACAAAACACGACATCAGTTATATACATAAAATATCTGTAAAAGGGAAATAAAAAATCACCGTATCTAAACATTTGTAAAACAAATGTAAAAAAAATATAAATACATAAACAAATATATAAAAAAGTAGGAATAAAAATTTGCTATCTTTGAGCAAGCTTTTCAGTCCGTTTTAAAAGTGGATGAAACTGAAGACAGTCTAGAAATCGTGCACTGTTGCCAAATAAGACTTTTAATTTCAAATAAAATGAAAAGGAGAAAAATGTGAGCAAACACAAAGATTGACTAATGATTCTTTGCTAGCGTAATGAACCCTTTACACGAACATGCTCTCTGTACAAACAACGCAACGATCATTTCTTTGATGATGTTGCAAATATTTTATGCTTCGCCAACTTATATCTCGGCGGGATTGGGTTTCATCATTGTCACGAAACATACTGCCATTCTGGAATTTTTGTATTTTTTTACCGAGTATTTTTTATTAAGTATATATATATATATATTGCAGTGATAAAGGGTATTTTCTGCAAGCAGCTATTTGAGATTGAAACATAATTACTTTTCAAATTTTGATCTTCTTATCTCATGAAGCCCCCTCTGCCCTTTTCGGTGCAGTATTATCTAAATACTTCTAGGTGGCTCTAACATTGAAAATTTAAAATGACGTGTACGAAATAAAACTTTAAGGGGGTGGCAAGGGGGGTTTTGAGGGTTAATCCCCAGATCAATTAGTTTTAAGATATTTTGTCAAATATAATATGACAGTGTATATCCATACAAGGATTATAACCAAGCCCTTACCCTCTAGATGGTATAATTAGTATTTCATGAGAAGGTGCTTCCATTTTTTCGATAAAAGGTGCTTCCATTTTTTAAAAATTGCAATTCTTGCTGTTGTAATGTAATGCAGTGAACCCTGTCTTCAACAATACTGTCTATAACGATATTTTCCTTGGTCCTAGCAAAATGGCAGCATAAATAATCAAACTGTCTATAACAATAACCTGTCTACAACAATATTTTTTTTAGGTCCCAACACTATCGTTGTAGGCAGGTTTTACTTAGTTAGAAGTCACTACAAATATATATGAGGAGCCATTTCCTCGAAAAGTTGAACTTTTTTATTAACATGTAAGACACTGAAGAACAATGAGAAGAAGGCAGCTCTTCAGAGCCCCATCCATATGGTTAAACCACAAATAGTGATAGGTACGTGGGACTCTGGAGTGAAAAATGAAGAGTTGGAATCGAAACCACGACCTTTGGTATCTGAAGCGAAGGTTTTACCTCAGAACCACGGAGTCCCCGAAATACTACAGTAACAATGATATTAATCTAATTCGCAACTCCAATAAACTATAGGGGGCGCTGCAGCCACTGTCTAATGGCGGATGAAAAGGGTAAAACAAACGCATGCCGCATTATCAGTGAGAAATAGTTTTTTAGATGTAATACTAAACTAAAAAGAAACACCTCTAAATTCTAAGATGATGGCTTGAGTTCCTCCTACTTGCAGCAATATTTTGATAGTCAACTTGGAAAAAACACATTTATCTGCATAACTATGCATGCAAATTGCGTTTTGTTCAAAAAAAAACTAAAAGGACGAGAGATTTATAGTAGGATCTTTTATTATTAACTCTCTAGGGAAATATGAAGACGAAATTAAATAAAAATGATAATGTCCTACAAAACTTGACCTGAAGTACTAATATATATACAGTGAAACCTCCGTTAACGGACACTCCCGAATAACGGACACCTCTAATTAACGGACATTTTTGCAAGTCCCAGTCCCTCAATATAGGCCTTTCCATGTAATTCACTCTGAATAACGGACAGTTATTTCACAAAAAATTTCCCTTGCGATCGTAGCACTTCCGGTTTTTTTTTCTTTTCACAGAATATCTTAGTAACTGCTTGCCTTACTTACAAAGCTTTTCATCCTCCACAACTGATATCCCCCCCCGTCATTTCCTTATTACTGTTTCTTGGAATTAAAAGAGTGGTAATGGGCAGAGGCAGCGATTGGGTCTTAAAAGTTGGGGGCAGAAAAAAAAAAAAAAAAACTAAAAGGCATGGTACTTTTTGCGGGCAGCAAAAAATGAAAAAGGAAAAAAAAAAAAAGGCATAGTTTTGTAACGGCTAGTTTTGAGAGTATTGAAGCAGATAAGTGAAAACTGATGACAGTCTAACAATTAATGCACGTTTTTCTTAAGATTTTAATGAATTTTGTACACAATAACTATTTAAAAGTTAAGATAAAAAAGAGGAAACTTGGCGCTTTTTCTAACTGGGGCTCTCGGGAGATGCAATTGAGCAGACCGGCGCCGGTAGTAGTCGGCTTTATGGCGCCGTGGTTTCGTTGGGTTGTTTAATTTTTAGACATGAAAAAGATTTGCCCATATTCAAAGTCATATTGCCAACTGTCAATCATGCAATAGTGATACTCGAGATAATATAAATAAATTAACCATAAAAAGTTTGTGGGGGGGGGGGGGGGAGGGGGTTGCTCCGTCGAATCGCCGCCGTTTGTAATGCAAAAAAGAGATGTCAAACTGTTTTAACTGATTACTTTAATTGATTAAATGCTTTTTAAGACAAGTGTGTGCTGTCAGTATACCTTTATAAAGAAAAAACAGATTAATTACACTTGACGTAAAATGTAGTAAACCTTTCGCAATTGTTTCGATTGTGTGCTACAAAGGGAACAACAGCCCATTTTGAAAAAGGTAAATTAAGCAGTTCCTCTTAATAGCGGACACCTCCCAATAACGGACAAAACTTCTAGTCCCTTGACTGTCCGCTATTCGGAGGTTTCACTGTATATATATATATATATATATATATATCTTTAAAGAAATTTAAATTTTTGATTTCATAATTTTTAGGTTCATAGGTGATGAATAACGATGAACAGGATCACTGTCACACCACAGTCACATTTACTGTTCAAAGTGACAAAACAAACAATTGAAAAATAATACAAAAAGAGAAAAACGGAAGTATATTTATCAGATTAAGAAGACCTCAAGTGGGAAAGCCAAGTTTCTGTTTTTATTTCCTCGTTATCGATTACACCTTAATGAGGAAAGGCAATGATTTCGAAATCACTTCTAGCTTACCAGATTGCTCCGCAAATATTTGAGGAAGTAAAAGGTTGAAGAGGAAAAATATTGTAACGGAATCCACTAAACGAGCAGAGGCGGGCTTTGTGCTATGAAAGGGCTTCAGATTTAACGGAAGCTATTCGATAAATTATTTCACCTTAATAACATTCTTTAAAAATGCATTAGTAATTCGTATTGTAGTACAATCTATAGCAGAAGTAATGGTGGTAAAGAAACAATGATTAATAAATGTTATTAATTCAGCTGATGTTATTCTTCTGTAAAAATGAAAAATAATGACTTATATTAGGACATTTTCTTGAGTGCTTTAACTCGATTTGTATAAGCAGCGTGTGCGACACGAGGTAAAGGAATAGTTTCTTTGTCGGGATTTTTTAGTAATATTTTTCAAAGCTATAGAACAGCGGATTTCAACGTTATTTAAACAAAAGATCGAATTTTCATTATGGAAAGGCTTGAGGCCGCATTGACAAAATTAAATATATATACTCAATTTAGAAGGAGAGCATGCAAAGTTTTACAATGAACTTCATTTAGTTTGAGTTACAGAGAAAAATTATATTCAACACATAGTGTAATCGAAATAGTGAATCATGATTAAAAAAAATAATAAATAAACTGAATTTTGTGACATAACACAAAACTAAGTTAAAATGATCAGCAGGGTGATATTTATTAGTTCAGTAAAAAAACTGACTGTTTCTCTTTTACTAATCTTTAAACAGTTACTTTTATATATGACTAGTGGTACCGCACGGCTTTGCCCGTAATAGAAAATTATAAGGTCTTTTGATTCACCTGTATATTTACAAATAATGTATGTTGAATTTTCTCGTCAGTTGGCTTTTGCTCATGTTACGGTTCCACGTTATGATAATTTCGTACTTTACTCGTCCATCTTATGATAATTTTGTTCTTAAAATTAGAATAGAAAAAGAACCACATCAAATTTTTGAAAAATCGCTTCGAGGTGCACACCCCCATGTTAAAAACTAACTTTGTGCCAAATGTCATGAAAATCGGCCGAACGGTCTTGGGGCTATGCGCGTCACAGAGATCCTGACAGACAGATCCGGACAGAGAGACTTTCAGCTTTATTATTAGTAAAAATGACTCAATTCAGAGAGAACTATTGAGAAGAGTGTTTGGCACACGATTAGTCGGCTTTGAATTTATTTTCTTAACTTTTAAGAATAGCTCGTCGCAAATGTAAGCGTTTCCCAAAAAGGATGTTGTAAACAGACCATAAGATCTCATTGTTAGAAATTGATCTTTTTTAATATACAACGAATAAAAGTGCAATACACCAACGTTTCTCATGAATGTAACTATTACATTAAAACGCAGTAAGTTCCATTTAACACACTGATGGTTATCAAAATGTTAGCAAATATAGAAAAGGGTGTTGGAACTAAACCGTTAGACCGGCCTTTGAAACCGTATACAGCGGGCCGCAAATAATATATTCGATTTTTTTTATTTTGTAAAACAAAGATAAGAAAGGGGGCAGGGCAGCATTTCAAGTGTTTTGTATCCTTACAATATAGTTACGCATTTCATGTTTAGATTAATTTACTTCATCCACATTACAAGATATAACACTATACTAGGAACATTCAAATAATATATATATATATATATATATATATTTAAAAAGTAAATTTCAATGCAAAAATGTATTCAAAGTTTATAAAAAACGCGACAGATAAAGTCGCAATGCTTTCACCATATCTTCACTCGAAGTATGAGCTAAACACTTCAATTAAAGAAAAAACGATTGAATGCCAAAATTCAGCTTTAATCTTCAAGAAACTGCTCTAGAGTTCATGTAACAATAATTTGAAAGAAGCTCAAAACCTTTCATTTTTAACAGACATTTGATATCTCCTTAAGCAAATTTAATGGGTCATAAAAAGCTACCTAAAGTTTCTACCCTAAAGCTAAAGTAATCAATCTTGAACCTAAACCTATTCTAACCAAAAGGAGAGACATTGTCATTCAGACCATACACAAGTTTAAATTGTAAATAATAAATTGTAATTGGCTGTTAAAAGGTCCGCAACTTAATAATAAAGTTGACTATTAATCTATTTGCATTCAAATATTGCGCAAAAAAGTTTTTGAAAATTAAACTTCCATAACATACACATTTACACATTTAAATGCATCTGGCGAAAACTTTACCGTTAATGTTTTGGTAAAAAGTAATACGGTAACATACATACACAAATCGCAGATTTTTAAATATGTGATATCAAGAACATAATATATAACGCTCGGGCTCTTTTGAAATTTCTTAAGAAAATTATTTCATTTGAATAACAAGTAGGATGACTTTTGAAAAACACACCAACAGCATGTCCAATTACAAAAAGCGCAGCTTTGAAATTATTTTAATGGAGTCAGACTTGCAATTACAAACCAAGCTATAGAGTTCTTTAATTTGCTCTTCGAGTTTGTAATGACTGTTTGTTTATGATTTGGCATTGAAATGTATTTCAAATTGGTTTTCCAGGAAGTAAAAATTCCTCTAGACTTTCGAAAATGAAGGTTTTGAAATATAGAAAGCACCGCCCATGTTAGTCTAGAAATAGTATTTTTATGCTACTGCTTTTCAAAAAACACCGTTATTGCATTTTCATCCAAACTAGATCAAAAAGTATGCGTCGCTTATTAATTTTTATACATTATACTGCATATGGGATACAATTTGTTTAGTTTCGAAATTATTCTTTTCAATATCTTGAGGTTAAACGTCGACAAAAGAAAAAAAAAACTAAAATAAATATAAATTTCTAGAAACTTCACAATTTTCATTACTAGTATAATTACCGAACGTTAACCAAAAAAACCCTATCTTCTAAATATTCAAAACTTCTATGTATTCCTATGAATATTTTAGTGAATGTAACGTCATTTATTCATATCGTTCCATTTGCGTAACAAGTATGCAAGTCCTTCCCTGCAATGATTCCTTGGAAGTCATTAAATTCGAATTATAATGTAATGAAATAAGAAACTTCTTGTCGCAAAACAAACGGAATAAAAATTGCAGCCGTATGCTCCAGAAACGGCAACAAACAAAAATGCGAAGTCGCGTGAAGGCTATCATTTGTAAGTATGCAAATGGAATCTTCCCATTCATTTAATCCATCGATTATGCATTCATAAAGTAAAATAAAGGCTCCAGATTCATTCCCCCCCTTTTCATTTGCGTCGATGAGAGCGTCAGGAAGGCTAACGTGCCAGAAAACAGTGGTTGGGGAAAACAAAAGAAGGTCAACCCTGTCTCTCCCCAGGATGGATCAATTCACAGATTTCTCGCGAATATCATGTAACTGGAGGAGGGTATTTTGAGATTCGATGAAGCTGTAAGAGGGGTGTCATTATCCGGAAGATATTCGTCACGCGAAGAAGTGATTAGACGACATTGCCTTCTGGATAGTTACTTAGTCTTCTTGTTGGACTGCATAATCGAAAATCTTTTCAATTTTATTCATTGCATGTCTTTGTGGTTTTCTTTGTGTTTTAAATATGTTTGATTGGTAGGATAAAACTCAATTATGTGCCGTTTTTGTTTAATTGTTTTAAATTAAAATTCATAAATAATTCGTTGTTTTTGAAGCATTTTTTTAATACTGTTGCACGATTATTTCTTAAAAAATGAATGTAGCTGTAATATGAATTTTGTTATTAAGCATAAATGCCTGGCTTTGGTTAAATAAACCGCGATTGTAAATGACGTACTGTTTTGAGATGTTGTAAAATAGATGTTTTTGAGATACTTTTATTTTCTCAGGGCAGAGATTTCATCATGAATGTCTGCATTAGTTGTCAATATAACTAATTAGACTGCAGCTGGCTGCATTTCTCATTGTTGGTACATAAGCAGCTATGTATAGTCTTCTTGTATTGAGTAAAGCTATCAGTTTTTTTCTTGTGTTGCATAGAGCTATTAGCCTTCTTTTGGACCTGCATATTTTTTTTTCTCTACTCGCCATTTTATCTCTCTTAATTACATTGCATAAATTGTTTGATCCGAGCTTATATTCCTCGGACTCATGAAGTTAAACTTAAATTGATTATATACAAATATTTATTTATTTACTTATTTAATAATTCGTGTTTCGGAAAAACAGTAAAAGCCAGGGAAATTCAACGAAATCTTATGGAAGATGTAATTGTTTAGCAGTTATCTGCAGGTTTAGTTGAAAATGGATTCAAAAGGAAAGGCTATTTTGATAGTTAATGAACATTTACTAGTAGTTTGGTTGCTCGAAACACATTCATTAGGCAAAAACGAGGTCATGCAAATGTATCTCCTGGACAATATGTCGATTTCCTGAGAAACTTAACCGAAAATATTTTTTGTTAAGTTGAATATAGCTTCATAGGACTTTCGTTAGCAAAAATTGTGTCAGTACAGAGTCGATATATTTAAGATAGATGGTTTGTTTGCTATCATTCAACTTTTTTCTTAGTTGAAAAATAGCTATTTATTTTTTTTCACCATTTATTAGGAGTTATAACAATCTATTTTAATATATTTGTATCATTTAAAATGTTGGTACGTTAGCTTAGAGAGAATCATGCAAATGTTGATTCAGCATTTAGGAAAAAAAACGTTTTGTGATTATTGAATTTATAAGAAATTATTTTTAAAGACAGCAACGCAAATTTGAAAAATAAAATAGAAGATGCATATAAAGACTCTTTAATGTTTATTAGTATTCACTATGTTGCCGATTTGGATATTGAAGTCATGTTTATGCTTTTGTGCAATGACCAGCAAGTAAAATATATTTGCTATATTTTACAGTTTGGAACTTTCAAAAAATAAATAAATGGTAAATGCATAGTCAGTACGGAACACCGAAAAATTGTTACATATTTTCTGGTCGTTTTCGCGATTTACGACATGCCTTTCATTCTTCGATAGAGTCTATTTTTGTTTAAGCTGAACTACATTACAGTTAAAACTTATAACACTGAATCATAAACATAAAAAATAGTAAAATCACATAGCAAATTACTAGTAATGTACCTACAGCCCGGTTATGCTCTCCAAAGACTAGTTTTACTCATGTTAAGAACTTTTAGTATGAAATAGACTACAACTGCCCTAGAGGTAGATTTGATCTGTTGAACCGCACCATTGCTGCGGACTCTCACTGGTGCGCTAAATTTACTTCAGCTACCAGTTTGTTGGCACTCTCAGCTGCAATGAGATGACATCTGCTTTTAGTTCCGTTATTACCTGTTCCAGGTTGATGAGTCCATAACAAGGACGAAACTCCAGTCTGTGGATGGTATAACCGGACTGTCGGTATATTGCATGTAGTTTTGATCTAACCGTGACCAAAGAGCGGTAACTTAGTGCTTAATCGAAGTCAAATTCTTTAAGTTACATTATTTGGTACGTTAGTGCTTTTTTTCATGTATTAATATTGTGACTAAACTACTTGATAATTCGAAATCTATTGAAGAAAAAAAAACTTTACTTATAGTAAAAAAAAAAACAGACATTCACAAATGCTTTTGAGTACAGAAATACTTTTTTTCTGGAACTGCAAGTGAACAAAACAATGTCAGCAAAGTCTAAGTTCCAATAATCCATTGCATCTCTTTCTCAGTTGTTTAACGAGAGCTGCTTTCAATTACGTAATTGGGCAAGGGAGAAAGATTCTTTTTATGTTCATCACCAAGTAGCTCGGAGCTAATTAAAATTGGATCATGGCATCTATACTTGCTGATTCTTCTTTTGCGACGAACTTCCGCTCTTTTTATGCGTCGTTGGTTTTTATAATTTTTTTTCTCGGGTGATATTTTGAAAATTGATGTAGTTCATTTGCAGGTGATAATTTTCTGAAATAGTCTGCAAGATTTTTTTTTCTCTCATTTGGGTATAGTAAGGAATCTTGGTAATCACTTCGACGTTCGGTGTTGATTACCAACGAAGAATTCGTTTTTATGCGTTTCAGATTACTTATGATTCTAGGCTTAATTAGCGTACTTCAGTATATCTCGATAATTATTCAGTACAGGTGCTGTAAATGTTCTTTTGGTCTTCTTTCTTAGTAAAATGAAAAGAAATCCTAATGAACGAACTCTATCATTTGAATAATTGCTAAAATATAGGTGTTAAGACTTGTTTTAATGAGTGGTTTCAAAATGTAGAAATTTAAGTTTCTACAATCATGTTTAGAAAAGCAAAGAAATAGTTTTGGTTTTTAAATAATAAAATAGAAAAAGTGATGATAGTGTAAAATAGTATGTACTTGAAACAAAAAAATAATTTAACTAATTTCCAAAGATAACGTCACGAAGCGATTTGTAACGAATCCGTCTCTATCAAGTCAAAAACCGCTACCAAAAACCCGTTTTACTTTAAAAATCAGCTAAATTTAGGTTTTTTTTATATCGCTGCAACAAAAACGTATGTATAGCTTTAATATAATTATTATAATAAATTGCTTAATGCACTCGCTTTTTGAGCAGGCTTGTATGTGCAATAAAAGTGAGAAACCACAGGAATTTAATTGATATTTTAATGAAAAATTAAAAAATAAAACAAACAAAATAAGGCTAATTTACTTCAAAACCAGCTTAGTCCATTTTTCCCCCGTAAACGGTTAAACAACGCTGCTAATTTAAGAAAGAAAACAAAAATGAAGTCATACACAGAGTGTTTTTCAAATGAAAAAAAAAAAGTGGAAAAGGTGGCCAAACGTGAAATGATTTTGTCTCTTTTGTAATTTTTCAAAAAAAAAAAAAAAAAACGGATTGAGCTGGTTTTGATTGTTAAAGATTTATTTTACTAACAAACTCTATAGGAAGAATGATTGTATGCTTGTTTTTGTCGCTTCGGATTTTTTTTAGAAATTGATTGAGCTGGTTTTGATAGTAGCAGCGTCATTTATTTAACAAACGCAAAAATACGAATAAACGTAAACATGAATTTATTTTTTCTGTATTTGATTACAAACGGATTGAGCTGGTATTGATTGTAAAAGCTTCATTTATGTAACAAACGCTAAAATACGAATAAAACGTAAACATGTTTTTATCTCTTCTGCATTTTTTAAATAAATAAATTGAGCTGGTTTTGAAAGTAAAAGCTTCATTTATGTAACAAACGCGAAAATACGAATGAAACGTAAATATGTTTTAGCCTCCTCTGTAATTTTTTTACAAACATATTGCTCTGGTTTTGATAGCACAAGCTTCATTTATGTATCAAACGCTAAAAGACGTATGAAATGTAAACATGTCTTTGTCTCTTCTATTTTTTTACAAACAGATTGACCTGGTTTTGATCGTAAAAATTTGTTTATATAACAAACGCTAAAAGATGAATGAAACGTAAACATGTTTTTGTACTTTCTGTATTTTTTTTATAAACGGGTTGAGCTGGTTTGATGGTCAAAGCTTCGCTTATATAACAAACAGTAAAAGATGATCGAAACGTAAACATGTTTTTGATACATTTTATGTTCGTTTTCAGTAGGTTTACTTTATCATTCGTCTTTACTTCAAACCTTCACCGAAATATTTTTGGAAAACAACATTCGTACGAAAATGGAACCTCCGATTCCTCTTGGATGATTTATCTTTCATGGACTGGGCCCGACCTTCAATCGATGCTCGAAGCAGCTGGCGTTGAGATACGACATTCGCAGAAAATCTGGGTTTAAAAACCCATAAAATATCCTAAGCCATATCTTATGTACCACGGTGAGTACAGAACTGTATGAAAGCTGCTATTTGTTGGCTCAAGGCAGCAGATATGACCCATGCTTGGAAGATTCGTCGAAGTTGTTGTAATGCTTTCTGTTGAACATGGCGTGGAATACTGATTTCGCGTAATGAAAACCATTTCTCAGCGGGCTGATACCAAAATGAACAGCCATTTCTCTTGGCAACAGTTATTTCTTTCCGTTTCGGATATTGAGGATTGCATTTTGTTTTTCGATCTCATTTGTCTTGAGGAAGAAACATAGAAATATTTCACAGTTGAATCTTTACAGATTTAGAAAAAACGTTACACATCTAAGTTTATGCACAAAGATTTGCTCTAAGCTAGGTGAATGGCATTATAAACGTACCATAAAGTCTTCTACTTTTAAGTGGAATCCCAAGCGTTGAAAAAAAATGACATAACTAAAAAAATTAGTCAGACGTAGGGTTATATATCTTCCCCTACATGTTTGACGAATACAAATAATACAACTGAAAAATCGGAGCTTGAAATGAAAGCTGGTTTGAATAGATGAATATACTTATTAAATGAAAATATTTTTAATTTTTTACATATAATGTAACAGTATTACACATCACTTTACTTTGAATATATTATTATTGGAGCGCATCAGAAAATTAATCATAAATTAACTTGAGATAACCCAAGATCGGTTGTAACTGCGACAAAACGTACCTCATGTCATTTAAACAGCTAGTTCGATATTTTTATGTATGCTATAATGATGATAACACAGGTTTCATGGAGACAGATGGATGGAAACTTCTAATAGCCTGAAATAAAAAAGGCGATAATGCGTAACACAAAAAATTACATGCGAACACAAAATTGAGTAAATTTAAGTTCGTTTCATTTTTCATTTTATTTCCTTAAACAATCACGCATCCCTTGAATTGCCCCTAAGGAGACTCATGTTCTCCCAGGTCGAGAACAGCTTTACTAAAGGAAGGAATTAATTTCCTTCCATGCGTAAAAGAGAACTACAAATTGTCTTTTATAGGGTAGGACAAAGACAATTAGTCCAAAAGGCCTTTATTACTGATGGTGGTAGCTTATGTTTTTTATTTTTATTTAAACAACAGGGATGTTCTATTTACCCCGTCTTGCTAAACTTCTTGTAGATTGTGTTGCCGTATTTGTGACAGTCTAAAGGGAAAGTAAAAATAGACTAATATCCATTTTTTTTTTATAAACATACGAAATTACATTCAGAAAAACAAAAAATCATCTTTTGCTAGAACATGTTTTTAATTATGAGGACGGTAAAGAAGGCAACGCTTTGTTTTTAGTCGGAAAAAAAAAATCTAAACGAATTTTTAAAAACCTCTGTTTAACAAAAGTAACAAAAAAAAAAAAAAAAAGTTATCCCCGAAGCTTCGGTTTTAGTGCTATTTTTGACTCTTTTAACAGAAATGGGGTATTTGACGATGGGTGAATTCAATATAGATTTTCACTAGTTATCATTCAGCGTAAAACACATTTTATTAAGTAAGAAACGATAAATGAGCAGTAAACATGCATGAATGAAATGAAGGAAAAAAATTGCTTGCTTTTATTTATTAATTTGTTTTCTCTTTCGCAAAAGTGAATTAAATTCAAATAGTGTAAGGCAATAATGAGATAGTCAGAATACATAAATAATGTTCCAGTACCTGTTTTTCTTTATTCCTAAGCTTTACAATTTATTTGAAATAAGGACAAAATAATTTCTTTCAAGGATGAAGTGAAATTACATCTCTGCTTGTGAAGGAAGCATTATTTACTCTTTTCAAAACATGTTTTTAATAGCTCCTACTTTTGCAGACGGCTGAAAGAAGTGTTCCTTAGGGCTATATTTAATAAACTTCAAAAATTAAAAGTTTTAATCAGCGTAAAACATTTTAAAACTTTATCAATTTTTTTATCTATGTTTAACAAATAAAATGAGGAGTTAGTTTATTTTAAGTTTAATGAATGTTATAGAAGATGAAGTTTTCCTCAATGAAGTTATTTTTAATACTGGTGTTGAGATGATTCTTCTCTCTCAACGTAATACGTATTCTTTGAAACCATTTTTTTATGTACGTATGAAGAGTTGCAGAACTAAGTTTAGAGAAATTTGAAGAAACGCGATTTGGATTCAATATTAACCAATAGATGATATCGGGAACTTGACGTTTCTTTTCGCTCTTATTTTCAGCGGAAACCAAATTAGCAAGCTTGTTCAAAAAAGCTAACGTGCAATAGATGACAAGGGAAAAAAAAAAAGAAACATGAAATGTTTGCAGTTACTGCAATTTACATGCCTACGGCAGATAGTGCTTTTAAATCACTATTGCTTTATAGTTTTGATTAATTTTTATATTACCAATCATTTATATTTTTCATCAATATCAAAACATTTAATTCAATCCGTTCCACGCTTACATATTGGTATCTTTAAGCTATATGGGTTGGTTATAAAAATATTTTATGCAATTCACAAAAGTCGTGATAATCTAATAAGGGTAAATTGATTGCTCTTAATCGTTTCCAAGCATTTTTTTGATTATGTGTGATATTTTCCATACATGTATGCTTAAATGCTATTATACATAAAATATATTTGTTTGATTACTACAATGACTATCATAATTTTTTCATAATAAAGTTTTTATTTGAAGTCCGCATAATATACATGCATTATTTATAGCGGAAAATCAAAGGTGGCATGAAGTTATTTGTTCTTATGTCAAAAACAGTGCAGTATTACGACGAAAAACAAAGACTTGCGAATGTATTTTGATTTTTTTGTTCCCCGAAATTGATCTATCAGTCTCTCACTGTTTGAGTTACATAAAGACTGATCCATAACTGGCGTGAAAGCTGTCACGATTACGTATTGACTCTGAAGTCATAATCACGCAATAAGATGACAATAAATATCATCTCACGATACGGTTCTGAGTCGTGTTGGTGGTGTAAAGTTCCTCTCTGAAAAGAAATAGATTAGTTTTGTTTTAGTGGAAGGACTTACTTATAATTTGGTGCCTTGTACAGTTACGTAAAATTATGTTTAAAAGCAACTATTTACTAATAATAAAGCTGAAAGTTTGTCTGGATATCTGTCCGGATCTCTGTCGGGATGTCTCTCTGTGACGCGCATAATGCCCAAACCATTCGGCCGATTTTCACGAAATTTGGCCCAGAATTAGTTTGTAGCATGGAGATGTGCACCTCGAAGCGATTTTTCGAAAATTAGATTTTGTTCTTCTATTCCAATTTTAAGAACATTTTACCGAGCAAATTATCATACCATGGACGAGTAAATTCCCAAATTATCATAACGTGAAACCGTAACATAGGCGAGCAAATGAACATTGCAAATTGGCGAGAAATTCAAAATCCATTATTTGTAAATATACGGGCGAACCAAATGGCCTTTTAGTTTTCTACCACGGGAAAAGCCGTGTGGGTACTGTTAGGATTAAATAATAGGCCTAAATATTCTTTTACGCTTCATTTTCTGGCTTAATTATACCCAAAGTGACCAAAATATACACTGCCGTTCTGAGCACAAAAGTCGTACCTACACTTTTTAACTGAAACTGCGTTCTTGTTGGTAGTTATTTTTTACATTTTACCTATATACAACTTTTGTGGTTATTTGTGAACGGGAAATGTCTTTAAAAACATTCTGAAAAAGTAGAAGCTTAATGGAGGTGTAAAACTTTAAAAGCAGTTTTTCATTTAGAGCTTAGCTGCTGATACATCTTTGGTGTTTATCACGGCAGTATCGAGAGTTTTGTATGTAGTTTATGCTTCTTTATTCGCTCTAATGTTACTTTTCATGTGATGCATTAAATTATTCACAATTTATGTATGATAACATTATTAATACTGTTGTACTAATACTTCAAAGAAGAAAACAATAAATCGGGGGATCATCACCTAGCAATTTACGTATTTCTCCAAAACAGGCTGCGTCTTACTTCTGTTATTCTCATCTCCTGACTGCGATTTTGAGTAAATGAGCTCACACTTGAATTATGATAATACAGTAAAACCCCTCTTAACGAACACCCCTAAAATGCGGACACCCGTCTTACGCGGGCAATTTTTAATTCCCTGTTTCCAAGGCAAAATTTTTATTAAACCCCTGTCCTACGAACACCCTTCTATTGCAGAAAAAAAAAAAAAAAAAAAAAAAAAAAAAAAAAAAAAAGCTCTCCTGTTAGTGTTCGCATTAAAGGATTTTTACTGTACTTGCTTTTTTCGTAAGTACCTGCCGACAAAGTGTACGACAGATGCATATTTAAAGATTTCAAAACTACATATGCTTTGGATTACTCGATCTCTATTCAGATATTTGACTAAACCCTTCTCGTTTTATTCAGTAACATTTTCATACATACATTTTTATAATACATTTTTAGATTTGTTTTAAGTATGGATTTAAATAGATCTTGCACATTTCCTGCTATGTCTGGGTGAATGAAACATGTTCTTCTATTTCTCCACAAATTAAATTATGAAAAGCAGACTGCTGTTCATTGCGATTAAATTAGTACCACGCAAAGAGAACAAAAGTTATAATTTAATTCAACACACACAATTGAAGGTTTGTTTGCATGCAAAGTAACCAACGTGCATATGTCGTGTATGCAAAACATCAACTTAAGAGAATAGGGGGAAAATGTATGTGATAGTACGCTATTAACTGACACGAACGGGATGTAAAATTGTTTTTTAGGGCTCGGTTTCTAGTGATCTGATTGTTACTTTAATTTGTTTAATCAAAAGACATTTATTAAGTCACAAATATTTCATTTCGTAATAACACTAATAAATGTCGACACGAAATTTTGCTGTATTACGAATAAAATAAGGTTTGCTTTTTGTTCTTTCATTTTTTCAGTAAATTGTTTCAGAAAAAACGTTAGACAATAGTATATCTCCAAAGCTACTTTCTTGGTTCCAAACACATCGTAAAATTGCTTTCTTGAAAGTAGATAGCAAGTGATTTTAAAAATCAACTAAAAGTAAAAGTATAAGAATAATTTATCGTTTGGGAATTCAATTTAAAACAGTAATAGAAAACATGAATAGAATATTAATAGAGAAAAAATGACTCTTTAAATACTAAATTAATATTTTTAAATATTAATATTGTAATCAATCATCTCTTCAGTTTGTCTGTCTGTGTAAATTTTCTACGATTTACGCGTAGAAAATTCGAGGTTGAAGCATAGAGGTACTGCGCATCTATGCATTCATGCAGTCTCGGCTTTTCTCCGTTATCGACTGTTCATTTATAACGGAAAAGCAATATTACCCCAGTCCCACCCATCTGAATTTCCGTCCTATGCAGTCTTTGTTTCTACTTTTTTTCCGCTCGTACCGTGAGATAAAACAACTGATTGCAACCTATTGTCGCCATTCCACTGCGAAAAATTACAATCTCAGAATCGAGCAAAATGAAACGCAATCATCAACGCAGCGTTTAATGAACAGCCTTCTTTTTTTTTTAACCTCGGGATGCCGTGAATTGACATAGAGTTGCACTACGATTATGTAAAGGGGAGAAGGATTGATGGGTTTTAGGGGAAATCTTCCTCAAGAGACCTGTTATTTCCTGCCTGACAACTATAAACGTCAATGTGATAAAATATATTTTTTTCAAACTAAAAGTAAAGGTAATAATTTTGCTCTGAATACTGTGAGCTATAATATCAGTTCATGCGGTAAAAAATATCAGTAAATGTTTAATGAGGTTAAGAATAAATGTTTTGATGTGTTTCCGCCAAAAAGTCATATCTCTCTTGTTGAAATCAATTTTTGTCGCTTTTTATGCAGTTGTAGGGAAGGAATTCAAGTTCCGTGGGGATATGTTCAGTGTAAATTGTATGCATAGTATATTACATTTAAAATCAAACACATATTTAAGTAAATAAATGCATTCCTTCTTTTAACTACACAACGCGGTTTACACGCTCTTTTTGTAATTTAAGAAATAAATTTAATTCTCGTTTCGAAGCAAGTTGGTAACTTTCTATTGCTTTTACTAGATTTGCATCTTTAAAAGTTCATTGTGTGGACAGCGTTCTCATATGTTGCCCCAAGCTAAACTAAACTGAAATAACTATACAAAAGAGAAGAAAACTAAGATTTTTAAGAGACCAATTTAGTATTTCGTTTGTATTCGTGTATCAATAATAGTTAGATACGTCATTGCTTTGAATGTTGTTTTTAAAGCCTTATAACTTAAAAAAAAACTTTTGGTTTGAACTTTGCAAGCGTTTAACTCTAAACTGAAATAGTCTACTAACATCCTACTCCTTATAACTACTTCAGTTCAGAACTGCATCCAAGGTGAAAATGGAGAATGAGCTGTCTCTTACAAAGAGATCGTAGCTTACCTTAGAATACCGCTCGGCCACTGCAAACCCATTCATAAACTGTTGCAGTAGAGCCTCTTTAATCCGGACTAATTGTTACCAGGGGGAATTCGGACTATCAAATCTTTCGGATTACGAAACGCTACTCATATGTCCTGTGCATAACAGCAGTAAGACTGTGAGTAAAATGGATTATAAGTGTTATAGAAAAGAGAAAAATACTGCGCATTGTAAAATACAGTAAACTTAGAATTTAGACAGTATTACTGTTTAAAAATTATATCAATAAACATACAAAAGTACCAAGCCGTGGGCAGCTAAACGGCTGTATCTTCAGAAATGAGTTTTCAAGTTACTTGAAGAAACCCCTTTTTGAATTCAATAGCTAAGAATAATGAAATGATAGAATTAGACGTTTTTGCTTTTTTTTTTCTAAACGGAAAAAAATAAGTAAGCTTGTAAATACAATAAAGCTAACGTTTAATAGATAAAAAATGAAACAAAAATATAAGAATAGTTACTGCTCATTTTTTGTCCACGATGGTACTGCAGTACTGAACTACTGCTCATAGTGTGAAATTAGTCAAAATTTTAAACGTTAAAATAGTTACTCGTTATCTTCAGTTTTTCGACTGCTAAGCTTCAAATGACGTTCGGAAAAGTGAATTTTCGGATTACGGGAATTATAATTAAAGAGGCTCTATTGCACCTGTTTACTCTTCTCCTATATTTTAAAAACATCCCATGCAGTAGAAGAACTAAACCATCGCAGACATACATGCAGAGATTTAACCGCGGTGAAACATAAGCCTAACATATGCTAAAACATTCTCTGCATTTGAATCCAGGAACGAAAAGGAAAACATTTTTTATCAAACAAACGAGGCTTTTTCTCCAACAAAATTGGACGTCATTTAAAGAGCAAGACCTAAATGGGAGACTTTTCAGACATAAAACTACTAAAATATTTTTTTTCTTTCAAAAATGCTATTCACTTTGTCGAAATATAACTGTAATGGATAGAGGTATTTATTTCAACAGCACAACACGTGGAACGCTATTTTTCTAAGTCCTCTGAAAGCGCCACGCATCTTTTTTATTAGAGAAGATCATCCTACGTTTCTTCAAATCATTTCGCATTTCCTTTGCTCTTTTATTATAAGGCTTTCTTTTGCGTAAGGAATGTTTTACCATAAAGTAATACAATCAAAAATATTGCTACCTTTTTTAGATGCAAAGGGGAATTTTTCATCGCTGCATCTGTCGCTTTTCTTTTAAGCAAAACCAAAACATCTTGGGAATTATTTAAAAAACGAACTGATGTGTGCATCACATGACTTCCTTTTACTCCAATTTAATGTTATTTTCCCATTGGTAATTTTAATGTGATTCAATAGTTAACTCTCCAAGTATCACCAACAGTGGCCAAAAGGAAACCAGATTTAAAATAAATAAATAAATAAATAAAAATTTTTCTTTTGTGCTCAAGTACCTCCCTGTCAAATTTGGTCGAGATCGATGCAAACAGTGGATATGTATAGGTAGCATACATACACACACACACACACATACATATACATACATATATATATATATATATATATATATATATATATATATATATATATATATATATATATATATATATAGTAAAGTATGTAGTTTCACATACACGGGTAGCACAGAAATAAGTGTATATAACAACGAAGATAAACAACAATAATAACAACAACAATAATGAACATGGAACGTTAAAAAATAAACTAGGAACATTGAAAACAAGAATTAATGAAATCATGGGTATTTAACTGCTGCTACGTTTACGAAGAGCTGGAGCAGCTGTCATATTAAATATTCTGCAAGGTTTCTGTGCGGGTCAGTATCATACATGCAGCAAAAATTAAAAGTAAAAGTATTTGTATTTGAATTTATATGTGTAGCTACTTATTAGGCTTAATACAGTAAGCAGGAAAATTATAAAACGTTGTATATGCTTATTGTTTGGATAAAATGCTATGAATTTTACACTTATAAATAGTATGAGGAAGGTTTATTAGTAATATGCTGTCATGTATTACCAACCCCCCAGCTCTGACCTGCAAAATAAAAGAGAAAAATTACATACCACATGATTTCAAACATTTCGTCGACAACAATGTCTATGTCCAGGTATCCATTTGCCAGAGACTAAAAATCCGATGCCTCGCCAATCGAACAGGTCGCTGGGGCAGGGCATCCAAAAAGCACCTTCCTGTCGAAAGGATTTCAGCGCTCTTTATCATCAAAGTTACCCAGTTACACTGTTGCCAAATCGCAGTTGTTTGGGTGGAAACTAAATCTGTCCATGTTGAAGAAAAGATTTCTTGAACAAATTAAGATAATAAAATGTGAAATTGGCAGGATAAAAATTGTAATAATAGAGATTTGCAGCAAATTTGAAGATTTGTTTATTAAATTGAGAATTGTTACTACAAATTTTAAAAAATCTGCTGAGCTGTCCAATTATAATATTAATGAAGATCTTTTTATGTAAATTACTGTACCAATGTGGCATACTTTTTGTGTAAAAATTGAAGTTACTTTTCTTATCATAAATATCTGTAATAAGGTTAGAACCAACAATCTTGAAAGAAATGTCCAGAAAATCGGCAGACAGAAAGTTGTCATTGGCTTTAGTGAGTTGTAGATTTTGTGGATAGATTAAAGGGAAAATGTCATCCATACTTTTGTTGAAGATAAGGATGTCATCTATATACCTAAAAATATCATGTTTTTTATTATAATGTACTGTGTATTTAAATTCATAGAAAAAAAGATACAAATTAGCAGCTGTGCTGGAATAGTTGGTGCCCATGCCAATTCCATGTATTTGTTTAAAAATAAAGTTGTTGAAAGTCACGAAATTGTTAAAGAAACAGAAATGACAAAGACTATTGAAAAAATTCCTGTCGATGCCCAATTCCTCACCAATGCAAAATACGTCAAAATGTTTTAACAAAGTTGAATATAAATCTTCGATGGGAATGTTACAGAATAGATTCTCAAAGTCAAATGTGTAAATTGATTTAGGTGTGCATTGTAGATTTTTAATGATTTCGAAACGGTTGTCAATGCACCAGAAATAGCTTGTATGCATAAATTTGACCTTCAGAAAATCATAAATTTTTTTCAAAATAAACTGTAATTTGATGTTGATATTTTTACCAAAACTTTTTGTAGTAGAACAAATGAAACGAAATTTAACTGGTGATTTGTGGAATTTGGGCGTCATAAATATAAAAGGCAGGGTTTGACAATTTGAAATTGTAAAACTGTATGAAAAATTCGATTTGCAAAGTTTATTGTATGCAATAAACTGTTTAATAATCACATCTGTAGAAAGATTCGATTTTTCGTAATAAAGAGACGAGTTAAGTTCTTGTAAGACTTGTTTAACGTAGAAATGTTTGCAAATGATACCATAATTATTGGCAGCTTTATCAATTGGAACAAAGACAAAGAATTTTTTTAAATTGTTGATATATTCGATTTCATCTTTTTTCAAATTTTGATATTGGTGTTCTGCGTTGTTAATTTGTTTAGCTAAAAGTTTTAAATTCAATGATTAATAGATCTTTCCATTCTTGGAATGCTTCAAAAGGTATTGCGTGCGAGTATGCAACTTTTTTAATGAATCGAAAAATGTTAACTTTAAAAATATGAACTGCTTTACTGAATTTGCAAGTGCTGTTGAGTCTAAATTTTGCACCAAGATTCATCAAATATCTGACATTTGTGTTTTTTATAATATTTAAATTACCAGTAATTACGTGCTTGTGATCAGCATCGACAAAATCCTTAAAATTGTCCTGATTGCATAAACATGAAAAATCATCAGCTGTATGCGAAAAAGCAACATCACGGTAATTGCAAGCCTTTTTGCAAAAGTATTTACAATACTTAAAGGCAGTTATGATTTGTTTATTTTTTAGTGGAAAATAATTTGCCAGCTTATTTATAATTTTGTGAAATGGAATATTATCGAAATTTTCTATTGGAATGAAATAGTGAAATAAATATTTTCTTTAGCTGTAAATTCAAACCCGATTCTGTAGTTTATAAGATCAGAGATCAAATCTCTACATTGTTCATTGACAAATTTAAATTTAGAAAGATATCTGATATTTAGAAAGATATATAGCCAATGACAACTTTCTGTCTGCCGATTTTCTGGACATTTCTTTCAAGATAGTTGGTTCTAACCTTATTACAGATATTTATGATAAAAAAGATAACTTCAATTTTTACACAAAAAGTATGCCACATTGGTACAGTAATTTACATAAAAAGATCTTCATTAATATTATAATTGGACAGCTCAGCAGATTTTTTAAAATTTGTAGTAACAATTCTCAATTTAATAAACAAATCTTCCAATTTGCTGCAAATCTCTATTATTACAATTTTTATCCTGCCAATTTCACATTTTATTATCTTAATTTGTTCAAGAAATCTTTTCTTCAACATGGACAGATTTAGTTTCCACCCAAACAACTGCGATTTGGCAACAGTGTAACTGGGTAACTTTGATGATAAAGAGCGCTGAAATCCTTTCGACAGGAAGGTGCTTTTTGGATGCCCTGCCCCAAGCGACCTGTTCGATTGGCGAGGCATCGGATTTTTAGTCTCTGGCAAATGGATACCTGGACATAGACATTGTTGTCGACGAAATGTTTGAAATCATGTGGTATGTAATTTTTCTCTTTTATTTTGCAGGTCAGAGCTGGGGGGTTGGTAATACATGACAGCATATTACTAATAAACCTTCCTCATACTATTTATACGTGTAAAATTTATAGCATTTTATCCAAACAATGAGCATATACAACGTTTTATAATTTTCCTGCTTACTGTATTAAGCCTAATAAGTAGCTACACATATAAATTCAATTACACATACTTTTACTTTTAATTTTTGCTGCATGTATGATACTGACCCGCACAGAAACCTTGCAGAATATTTAATATGCCAGCTGCTCCAGCTCTTCGTAAACGTAGCAGCAGTTTAATACCCATGATTTCATTAATTCTTGTTTTCAATGTTCCTAGTTTATTTTTTAACGTTCCATGTTCATTATTGTTGTTGTTATTATTGTTGTTTATCTTCGTTGTTACATACACTTATTTCTGTGCTACCCGTGTATGTGAAACTACATACTTTACAATATTTTCAATACATTTAACTACTTTAGCTGCAACATTGCGCTGTTTAAATGTAGAATATTTTACATCAATTTTTATCATTATATATATATATTATATATATAGTGACTCTCTGAGAAGTTGAGCTCTGACAATGTTTACCTGTGTTTCGGAAAATAGGGAGGGGTAATTGGGGCTAAGTTGAGTGGAGAAACGTTCTTAGTAGTTTTTAAACAATATTCCAACTAAAATCCGTGTCAATAACACGTGTATTTTCTCTGAACGCCCCTAAAACTGGTAAACATAGTCAAAGCCGCAGCTCAACTAACCAGAGCTGCACAAAATATTCTTTGTTTTCTTTACTAATAATAAAGCTGAAAGTCTCTCTGTCTGGATCTCTGTGACGCTTATAGCTCCCAGACCGTTTGGCCGATTTTCATGAAATTTGGCAAAAAGTTAGTTTGTAGCATTGGAGTGTGCACCTCGAAGCCATTTTTCGAAAATTCGACTTTGTTCTTTTTCTATTCCAATTTTAAGAACATTTTCCTGTGCAAAATTATCATAAGATGGACGAGTAAATTACCAAGTTATCACAACGTGGAACCGTAACATTTACAAGCCAATTGGCGAGAAATTCACCATACATTATTTGTAAATTTAGAGGCGAACCAAAAGACCTTTTAAGTTTCTACTACGAGCAAAGCCGTGCGGGTACCACTAGTATTTTTGAGAGATTTTTTAATATCTTTTTACTTAACTGCATCAATCGCATTTCGAGTCAATCATCATTTTAATAGTTATGCAACCTTATTTCAACCGCTCGCTTTCTTTAACACGTAAATTTATTAAGTTATTATGATCAATTCTTTTTTTTTCTTCAGTTTATTGAAATTTTTGATAATTAGTTTCAGTGGTTATTTCTTTCACAAATTCACCTTTTGTATTATTTCACACATTTAATTTCGGCAGAATTTTTTTTTTTTTTTTGAGTACTGCATATTTTTATTATGTCATAATTAGCAACCTTATTGAGTCACTTCTGTTTCTGAGAAGGCTTGGAAGGTAGATATAATTGTTTTCTACGAATAATTTGTAGCCCTCTATGACCCTCTATGTATTAAAACTGTGTATTACGTAAAACAGGATATATTTTTTTTTTGATAAAGGAAGTTAAAATTATAATTTTAAACAATGGGTAGTAAATTGAGAACACATAAATAAAAGTACGATCGAAAGTGATGAAAGCTTTTGTTAATCATTCATTATGACTTGGAATTTTAGGCCACTTTCTCTCATTTAACTCTAAAAATCGGAATAGTACATTAAAAAATAAATAAATAAATAAATAAATAACGAAGTTTCACTTACTGTCAGCTTCATTTACTGTCTTTATTATAAGTTACGCAAGTAAAATGTCTAAAGGGTTTTTTGTACTAACTTAATACTTCACAAATTTAAATGTCAGACGCCTATTTATTTTCAAAAACATTTCTTCTTTTACGCCTTTTGATTTAGTCTAAACATTTTTAGAACAAAATAAACTATTGTAAGCTTAGTGCTCATGTAGCCGCACAAAACTAAAGCGATTTTTTTTCTTTTCGCTTCTGAATTATGCCCTCACAAAAGGAAGACAATCTTTTAGCTTAGGGGGCTCGAATTTCAACTCGCATATATATATTTTTTCAGAATTGTGTTCTTTTTCTTCACAATCAGCTTTAAAAGCTGTAGGGAAGAAAATTTAAATGAAGAGAGTAAAAGGAAACAGAAAGAGCAAAGGCATTTAATGAACTGTTCCGTCTCGCCCTAAAGAACCAATCAGTGGACATCTCTTTTAGAGATTTAAAAAGAGCAGCTTAATTCAAATTTTCGCATTCACTCATTATAAAAGAAATGAGAAGCGTAGGTGAAACGTGGGAGGGGAGCGCGCAATTAATGTCAAACTTTTTATATCAGCGATGCGTAGGTAAAAATCCTAATTAAAAAAGAGTTTAACATCTTGCATAGAAAGTTTTAAAGTTAAACACGAATTTCAGATTTAATTGGAACAAAGAATGAAAGTTAGTTATTTCTATAAAGTGTGATATGATAATTTTCTGCATACAACTTCTGTACGGTAAGCTAAAAATGACCTATCTGCATTATTTTATGTTTAATATCTTTATCTTTTTTAAAACTATAGATTTATTATTTGATGTGAAACTTAATCTGAACTTTTAAATAGTAGTGTAGTTCAAAGTTTAAGATGTATATCATAATGCAGCATGAGAAGTTTCGCTTAGTTATGATACATTTTTTCTCTAGAAATTTATTTGAAACTATTTACACCTTAAAATTAAATCACAATCATTCAAACCATAAGTCTTCATAAACTGACTGGTATAATCTATATAAATAAAACAAAGAATATATAGGGTTTTCAGTAAGTTACTGTCCTACAGCCAGAGCTAAGGCAGAAATACATGAAATACACCGCCAGCTCAGTCATTCCAGCCGAGGACTGCAGTCTCATGCTTATTAGCACTCACCAGCTCGGCTTAGGAAGCAGCTGAGCTGGAGGTGGAAAACCTCTTATTTAAGCCAAGAGTGCCACTCACTCGTCTGGTCAGTACCAATTCTATATAAGCTACAAGTTTGATTGGCACTCTTGGTTTTCATAAGAGGTTTTACACCTCCAGCTCAATCACTTCCTAAGCCGGGCTGATGAGTGCTAATAAGCACGAAACTGCAGTCCTCGGCTGGAATGGCTGAGCTGGCGATGTATTTCATGAATATATAGGGTGCTTCGTTTTAACCTGCAAAACCTCTATTTTCGCAACCGTTGGTCTTAATGCATACTTCCAATTGCAAGAATGTTCAAAATCAGATGCAGAGTTAAGACATTGAAAGTTTGAAACAAAAATGAAAATGAGTCAAAAAATACAAAAGTTAACTTTTTATGCGGACCTTAGGTCCCCTAACTTATACTTAGGAAAATAATATCCATTAAAAAACAACTCCAGCACAAAACGTTTGACTAGTACTTCCAATATTCACCAAGATATGAAACGCAGCGGTTTGTGACTTACATCATTTCACTTTCGCCGTCAATAACATTTTGGGGGGAAATATAGCAGTTAACAAGGGTTTAAATTTATATGTGTGCATAGAGTGTGGGTTTCTCAAATTGTTTGAGGTTTTGTCGTGCGTTTTTGCGTATCACGGCATAGCATTGGCAAAATTTTTTGAATAGCAATGAAAAATATAAATACTTTGCTTTTTTACTTCGACAACAAGCCATTCTTCTAAAAGGGCGATAAGTTCCAATCTCATCTTCTGTATGGTCCCTAAAAACTTTGAACTCGAATGTCTCCTTGAGTTTTGGTAGCACAAATGTCAAGTTTTTTGTGTTGGTAATATTTTTCAATGGAGATCATTTTTTAAATATAAGTTAGGGGACCAAGGGCCCGTATGGAAAGTTGAATTTTGTATTTTTTGACTCATTTTCATTTTCGCTTCAAACCTTCAATAAATTAACTCTGCATCTGATTTTGATCATTTTTGCAATTGGAAGTATGCATCCAGGACTAGCGGTTGCGAAAATAGAGGTTTTTTGCAGGTTAAAACGGAACACCCTATATATATATATATATATATATATATATATATATATATATATATATATATATATATATATATATATATATATATATATATATATATATATATTATTGTGTGCGTGTTCCCTATAGAAATCCACAGTTTGCGTCGGATTTTGACCAAATTTGCTAGAAAGGTACTAGGACACCCAGAAAGAGCGTAGGGGGAGTTTTGAAATGCAAAAAAGAAAACGAACCGTTCAAATTTTAATTTTAGGGCCTGAAAATGGCATTAAATGGCTCTTTCTACCCGAAACAGTTATCCGATCAGTTCAAGTTTAGCGTCATTCGAAAAACCGCGAAAAATACCCTATGAAATTAATTTAACTCCTTGGAATTAAAAAAAAAAAAAAAAAAAAAAACAAGGCTGTAAAATTACCGGGAAAACATTTAAAATCATTTTTAAGCTTAATGGAACAGAACTTCATATCGGAAAATTATCATTTGCGTGATCTCATTTTAAATTAGCGCAAAAATAATTCAGAAGGTAGCCATTTTTTTCCGACTGTGACAAAAATTTTTTTATTTTTGTTTTGGGATAAAAATATCCCTTTTTGATTATTATTTGGCGATTTATCTTCTTTCTTTTTTTTTGTACTGCCAGCAGAATATGATCAGGAAGGATGCGTTGAATTTATTCAGGAATTTTTGATTTGCCGTTTTCTTTGCTTAAGAATGATTATTTAGACGGGAAATTTTGCAGTTTTTTTTCTCTAATTGAAGCCTGCTTGTTGAACATGGGTCACTTGAAATAACTTTTATTTTCGAGGTAGACCGCGCAGTGCATCGGACTTACGCAAAACAAAAAAATACGCTGCTTTTAGAATTTCATTACAGAGCAGTTTTAATTTACCGTAAAACTCGTATATGCAGCAGATAATAAATTTCAAATGTTTGACGATTGCTTACCGTTTTGCTGCTTACACCTTCAGATAATGGATCACAAGGGGCAATTTATTGGGCAGATAAGGTTTTGTGTTATTTTTAAAGATAATTCAAAAATATGTGTACAAATTTATAATCCGTAAGTTAATAGCTGTGTTGCACAAGAACTGATCAAATGTAATGAGCAGTGTTATTAGTGTTCAATTGACTGCTTTGCATTCTGATGCATCTTTCAAACTCTTAAAAATTTAGAGGATAACTGTGTGAGTTGCTTAAATTGTTATTCAAATATAAATGATGTGATTATAGTAAATTTTAATTAAATCAAAAATTAAGATTTATTTGTCCGTGTAATTGCAAAACTTTACAAAGTTTATTTTCAACTATATTTTTTTTTTCTAATTAAATAAAGGAGTTAAATGTTTGCACTATTTTTTTCATTTATATATTTTTAGATGTATGAGCCTAATTTCTTTAATTACTCTCGTTTAATTTTAAAATTAATTTTTCGTCATAAATACCTCTCTTTTCCTTATAAGGTATAAAAAAAGCTAGCTAATTATATGTGCTTGATACTATTACAGGATTAATAATACTTCAGAACAAAAATATTAAAAATTGAGGAGTCAACTTTTATCCGCTAAATATATTCAAGCTAATTAATCCCTTATTTTCGAATTTAAACTGATAAATAACTTTAGCAAGACATGAAATTCAACTCATTATTTATTACTAAAAGAGGTGTTACTAACTCTTTGCAGATTTTTCCCAAAAGAATTATTGATAATCATTACTTACAAGTGCAAATCAAGTTTGATTATTTCAAACTAACCTCAAAAGCAGTACATGATGTAGACTGTGAAGCGTAATGAATGCATTAAATAATCTGCTCACTGAAGGAAATTTATTTGGCTTATTAAAGTATTATTACAAAATGCTGATGAATATTAAAATGCTTTATAGAAAACAAAATGAAACTTATTGTATGTTGAATGAATTTATGCTGCTTTGAAATTTATATTACAACAGAAAATTATTCAAAGCTTTTAATGACTGATACTTAATTCAAGCGATACATATTTATTGATGTACTTTATACGGAATGCTTAAAATTAATTTTGCTTAAGTTAAATTTTATAATTTATGCAAGAATGTCCTGAATGCAAATGTATACTAATGTATTCACATTTCAATTTAATTGGTGAGGGACTGTTGGGTTAAAATAAGTGTTATTCTGTTTTAGTTACTCATTGACTCAAAAGAAAAACTGTTAAATTAAAATTTTGCAAATATTAGAAAATAAAATTTTATGTGACAATTCTTCAATCCTTTTTCTATGGTAAACATTATTAAGTCTCATTTCTTGCCAAACAGCAGCAATATTGTACTTCCCGCAATTACGCCCCTTTCTGTAATAAAGGTATATAGTACTAAGTTCAGTAATGTTATTAATGTATAATCTAATACTTGGAAAAACGGAGCTTTACAGTTTACCTTTGTATCTGTAAAATTGCGTACCGCAGTGGTGAATACAGGACTTTGCGCGGGTGGACCAGAGTTATTAAAATTTGTGACGTTATAACATCTTTAAAATGTATTGGAATAAAACAACAAAAAGTAAAAAAAAGACTTTCAGCAATTATTTTTTGTCCTTGATTAGCATAAATTCATACATCAAGTATTTATGAAAACTAAACAATCTGAGTTTTTTTCAAAGTCCTGTAAATAAGTCCTGAAAACTAAAATTATCGTTTGAACTTAAATGTTCTGCGACATTGACATGGAGTAGATCAAAGATTGATTCCAATCTCAGTCAATTCCAGCTGAGGACTGCAGTTTCATGCTTATTAGCACTCATCAGCCCGGAATAGGAAGTGAAAGAGCTGGAGGTGGAAAACCTCTTAAGGAAGCCAAGAGTGCCAAACAAACTGGTAGCTAATATAGAATTAGCACTGACAAGACGAGTAACCGAAGCAATGGTTCGGTTCAACTCGAAGATTCAAGGCAAGGCATGGTATATTCATTAAACCACCGCCCTATTGCCAGGGCTAAGGCAGAAATGCATGAAATACACCGCCAGCTCAGTAAATTCCAGCCGAGGACTGCAGTTATGTGCTTATTAGCACCCATCAGCCCGGAATAGGAAATGGATGAGCTGGAGGTGGAAAACCTCTTAAGGAAGCCAAGAGTGCCAAACAAACTGGCTGTTTGGCACTCTTGGCTTAATAAATTTCAGTTTGATGTTATGCAATAACCCAAGAAGATCTTATTTCTTTCCGTAAACCGTGCTCCTTAATCAATAGTTGCTCTTTCCATTTCAAGCAATAAATGGTTCGTAAGGCCTAACTTTCTACGAATTCTTTTTGCAAAGCCATATAAATACTATTTTATAGTTTATTTACTACTAGTGGTAGCTGCACGGCTTTGCCCGTAGTAGAAAACTAAAAGGTCATTTGGTTCTCCTGTTTGTTTACAAATAATGGATGATGAAGTTCTCACCAATTTGCTATGTTAATATGCTCGCCCCTGTTATGGTAATTTGTTCTTCTACGTTATGGTAATTTGCTCGTCCACGTTATTGTAATTTTCTCGTCTACGTTATGATAATTTGCTCGTCGACGTTATAATTTGCTCGATAAAAAAATTCTTAAAACTGGAATAGAAAAAGAATAAAATCGAACTTTCGAAAAATCGCTTCGAGGTGCTCACTCCTATGCAACGAACTCTTTTGTGCCAGATTTCATGAAAATCGGCCGAACGGTCTAGGCGCCATGTGCGTAACAGACAGAGATTCAGACACACAGACTTTCAGCTTTGTTATTAGTAAAGATCTTACGTTATTATAGAACACTTTAAATATTATATTTATTTCTTTTAACTACTAATTTTAGGGAATAAAACAATTTTAACCAATTAAAATTTTAGGTATAATTTGAGATACAATAACACATTTTGAAAACTTCCTCACATTAAATTTAAAATTTAATTCATGATCGTAAATATCTCTCGTAAATTATACTCGTTCCCTTATGGAGCAAATTAAAGTAAGTTTATAGTGGCTGTGCTTGAAACACGCTCGTTTATTAACAATGCTTGGAATCGTAAGATTAATCTTGCTTTGGGCAATAATGTTAAAACTTGAAGCTACCCTGTTAAGTCAATAAAGAGATTCAATAAATTTTGCGTCTTATTGCAAAGTTAAGCTGATAAATAACTTCAGAAAGATATGAAATTTAACTCATTATTTATTACTAAAGACGGTGTTGTTTACTCTTTATGCGCAAAAGAATTATTGATAAACATTACTTACAATTGTAAATAAACTTTGAATATTTTAAACTAGTCCCAAAAGAGAGAGAGAGCAATATATGCAGTCTCAGAACTATATGATGATAAAGTGTTAAATAATGAATTCTATTCTGCTCATGTAAGGAAAATTTATTTTACTTTTCAAAGTTTTACTGTAAAACTCTAATGAATATTAAAACATCTTTGTAAAATAAGCAGAAATTTTCTAGAGATTATTATATTCCATAATCTTTTGACACCATAAGCTTCCAGTGCCGGCAAAGAACGAATATAAAGCATAATGAGTGATGCTGAATTGGGACGAAAATAAGTTAGTAAAGTGACTTATGTGGGAAGTTTCAAATATTTATATGCTAAATTACTTCATGATTTATGAACAAACTCTGTTATAAATATAAATTTCCATTGATGCTTTTGTTTTGAAATTCAATTGTTAAGGACATATGCCCTTAAATGTAAGATATTGCATTTCTGTAGACGATGGTGGCAAATTTAAGGTATTTTTTAGGTGGACAAGTTAAAGAAAAAAAAATGTTTTAATTTGAATTTTTGGCATCTTGAATTCAAATTATGTTTTTCGCAACCACGAGCGTGTGTGTGTATGAATGCGCGTGTGTGTTTTTGTAGGCGCATGTGTGGGTACTTGTGTGTGTGTATGTATGCATGTGTGTGTGTGCGTGTTGTGTATGCAGTGCTGTGTGTGTAGGTGTTCATGTGTGTGTGTTTGTAGGCATATGTGTTTGTGTCTGTGTGCAGGCATGAGTGTGTGTATGTGTGTGTAGGCGTGTGTGTGTGTAGGCGTGTGTGTGTGTAGGCGTGTGTGTGTGTAGGCGTGTGTGTGTATGCGTGTGTGTGTAGGATATGGACGCAACCTGGAGACGGTTTTCGCAAGAGGAGCAGCATCGTGAAGCCGGTCGACGCGACGGTGGTGCTGGCAGAGGGTGCTGGTGGGAAAATAAAATGATAGGAATTCAAAACAGTCAAATGAGAACAATAAGCAATCGTGATTGCTCAAAAAAGATTGGCAAATTAATGTGTGTTGCAGAATTGAACAAAAACGAGTAATATTTCATGTGGGATGTTTTAAGTATTTATAACCTAATTTACTTTATGATTTATGTACGAATTTGGTTGTGAATACGAACTCACATTGATGCTTTTGTTAGAAAACGATTGTTAAGGACAAATGTCATTTCATGCAAGTTAGTGTATTACTGTAGGCGATAGTGGTGAAATGAATTTTTTTAAAGAGTAAACAGTTAAAAAATGATGTGTCTAGACCTGTCAAGAGATTAAAAATCTGTTATCATAAAGAAAAAATGTGAATTAAAAAAATACAAAAGCTATTCGAAAACAATTCATGATATACATAAAAAAACATCGTGTGGAATTTTGTTCACAGTTAATTTTTTTATAAAATACGTTGGCAAGTGCAATAGTTCAAAATTATAAAAGAAATCTATCTTAACCCTGCAGCATAACCTGTCTCCAAATTCTTGCCGAAAAATATTTGACAAAGTTCAAAGAGCAACGTCCGTTGTCTGGAAATAAAAATAAGCAAGTTTAAAGGGGGTATATATTTTGCACAGCATGCGTTATTCAAATTTCGTCAACACTTAAACAAACAACGCTTGAAATTTCAAAAATAATATCAAATAAATTTAATTAACACCTTCTTTTTTTCTGGTTAGTACGTTTTAACTCCTTTTTCAGTAATCATCTCTTAAATCCAGACTTTAAATCCAGGCAGAAGTTGAATATTTCACAACTTTAATGGGAGAAAAACGAAATCATAACAGACAAGTTCCAACTTTCCTAAGAAGAAAAAAAAATCAAAAAAGATATATTTTCACCGTACGCTACCCGTTTTGCCGGACAATAATGGTAACTTATGGGGCAGTTAAGAGTGCTATACAACAGGCAGCTGGCCATTTCTTTCGAAGGAAAACTCAAAAAAACATAGCCTATAAGATTTTCCTGCCACGAAAAGTATGTAATATTCCTCCTAACCCCTTCTATTTTCTCGCCTTTTATTTTATTGCATTTTCAGGACATTGTCGTATTTCTTGTAGATATGAAATACGAAAATGTTCCGAAACAAACTGCTCCATTATATTCGACGTCATATTAGGGGACAGGATGTTCATTCTTTTGTTTTTCGATAGCAAATCGCTTTCCCCTTTGGGATGTTGGCCCCTAAATTTTTATTGCAGATTGTTCTACGAAACATTTGTCATTACGTACGGTATATCTGGTCTTCTGTTTTTAAACGTCGTGGGTTTCAATATATATAGTCAATATTTATATTGTTATAGACCAAAGGAAATTAAAACGAAATAATTTTAATAGAATGGAAAAAGATATATTTCATTTTTTTTATAATTTAAACGGTTGTAAAAGTAATGTCAATTTTTAGTTTTAATTTTTTGAAAAATTCAAACTTTTTGTTTATAGCAGTATAAATGGAGATAATTATTAAAGTAGAAAAGAACATTGCTATGAATGCCAGCTAAATTGTAACGCTACCCTTTTATCGACGTTTTTATTTAATTACGTGAACGTAATACCCAGCATTGTTCCAAAATTGAGACAAGAATTGAGTTAAATAGAAAACACATATTCTTGGGGTTTTTTTTTTTAAATGACGTATATTTTTTTATTGAAACGTAAAGTAGGGGAAGATGGGGCGAAGTGAAATAGCGGAGCAAAGTGAAATGATGAAATACTTACTCCGCTTTTAGCTCCACTTATCTGGTAATATTTTAACTATATAGTATCATTTGTAGTCTATTCCAGTCAGGAAAAAAATACCCACAAAGATAAAAGCATTTGGCAATACAGGCAATTTCCAAAAAATGATACTCATTTGTAATACTCTGTTATAAGTCAAAAATTATTTTTTTACTATAAAATGATAAAGTTCTTGTTATTAAAATTTTAAATATTAATTGGGACCTCCTAATATTCAATGCAGTATTAGTTTAGTTAATATTAAGCTTATTTGTATCTTAAATAAATTTTACAATTAGTCAAGTACATACGCGGCAAAGTGAGTTGGGCAAAATGAAATAGTTTGTTTCATTTACTCACTCAATCATTTAGAATAAATCACTTACGCTTTCATTTATCTATTAATTCATTTACATTTCTTTATTTAATAGTTCACTTATTTATTTATTCATTCATTCACTTATTTTCTTATTCATTCATTCTTTTACTTGCTCATTTATTTCTCTTCATATATTAATTGATTTATTCCTTCAATTATTCGTTAATTCTTTTATTATTTTTTCATTTATTCATTCAACCTTTTATTTACTGACTCTTTTGATCAAAAATATGTTTTATGATCGAATTGAAAATATTTTATCTTTCACTTTGCCCCTTGAAAAAAAGAAGTAAAAATTTTCCTTTTTTTTTTGAAGACTCAAATTTACCGCCAAAAATAAAAAATACTGTTTCAACGCAAGAATGTTCTTTCTTTATGTACTGTAATTTTCAAAATATATTTCCGATTTGTTCATTTTAAAAGAAAATCAATCACCTTAACTATTTTACTTTGCCCCACATTCCTCTACATAGGTTAGGGTTACACATGAAATAGCACTTCTTTTAAATAATCTCTACGGTTTTGCTGGAACATACGCATTGAAACATATGTTTTCCGAAATTTATGATCATTTTGCATAAATGAGGCTGAATTTCGTCCGTGCAGTCCTTCTTCAACTATGAGGTGGACGTGTGCTTGTTGATAAAAAACTTGAATGTTAGATAACCCCATCGAAAGAAATATAATGGTGTTAAATCACACGATCTGAAGGGGCCAATTCTAATCACAGAAACGACAGAACACACAAAAAGGCAATGCCTCATGCAGTAATGGGCTTGTTAAAAAATGAAAACGCCTGGGTATTTCGCGCAGCACTGAATTTTTACTCATTCTAAACTGTTCGTTATCAGACTGTTTCCCTCTTTTCATTGCGAACTCTAAAGTAATAATATCCTATTTAATTCATGTGTAAATTTTGGGACACCTCTTATGCAACTGTTATTCTTTAATCAATCACGTAATCTTTCTAAAAATTTAGTGGATAAAGAAAAAACCTTTGATCATAGACAACAGATCCAGCCGCGGAAGTAGTTCGTAAGGCGGAAGGAAAAGTTTTGCTCTCTAATGTGTTTCGAATGGGATAATCTAATTTTAGATTTATATCGAATCATATTGGGACTACTTAAAAACAATTTTTAAAGCAGTGAGTTTCAATTTTTAATGGTCTACCAAATTTCTGGATTACAGTAGAACATCGGAATTTAATTGGGATCATAATTATTTATTATTTTGAAATTCGGATTTTTGCAAAAACTATTTAAGAAAATAGTATGTCGTTTTATAAAATAAAATGGTTGTACAATAAGAGTTTGTAAATAACATACGATACTTAAGAAAAATTAACTCTCATTGCTTACTGAACCTAAAAGAACATTTTTATTGCAGTAATATGGGGTAACTTTGAAACACTTTTCGAGGTTGAATTTTCTTCGTATTTTATTTTCAAAGTAAAAAAGTGTTCCTTTTACAAGATATGGCAAAAACAAACTCTAGTTGCTATGGTATATCATACAGTTTCTAAAAAAAAATTTGTCCCTCACCTCATTGATTGGTGTAACATTGGTACAGTGCTTTATCCCCATTATAAATAGAAGATAACATGACTTTATACCAATGTTAACCTAGAATATTATTTTTAGCAAGTCATAAGAACAATGCATTCCACTTAATGGGTAAAACTTAATATTACATTCATTATTTCAAACTGTGCTTTGTAATGTTTCTAAACAAACATATATTGTAACTAATAATACAGTAAAACCCCTTCTAACGGACACCCCTCTTATGCGGATAATTTTAAATTCCCCGATTCCAAAAGCAACATTATTAAACCCCTGTCCTATGGACACCCCTCTCTTAAGGACAAAAAAAATGTCCGCATTAGAGGAGTTTTACTGTATTTAACTCTTCGTAAAGTCTTTACGTTTTAAGATATTTCTTTATTAAAAAGAAAGGAAAATTATCCTGATGAAATCAATGATTCGAAGAAAATAATCGGAAAAGATTTTGAGAACAATACTTGCCCTTACTCTGACCTTATAATAAGAATGACGCCCGAAGAATTTATTTCTTTTATATGACGGGCAGTAAACCGTTTGTCTTACCTAATGCCCGAAAACAGACATAGCAAAAACTATTTACGTCGTAGAAGATATAACAAACATCAACTTCCTCATATTTTTGTGACTTATTGAATATATCTTACATCTGTATTTGCTAGTGTTATAATTTATCTGTAGAGACGTTTCGCTAGTTATATAACGAGAAGTTATATTAATATTGTTATACTATGTCAGGTATTTTGTTTTAATCCCTCTATATTGAAAAAAAAGAACAATATTAATTATAATGAATTTCTAACTTTTTTGATTATTATACTATTTCAGCTACTTATATTTTGTTTTAAACGCTCTATATTGAAAAAAACAGTATTAATAATAATAAGTCTCTAACTTTTTTTTTGTCTAGTCTTATGTTTTTTGCTTTTCTAATTGATAATAATTCCTGTTTATTTATGGCGATGCGTTGAGATTTTTTTTATTAGAACAATAACTAGGAAGCATTGAATTGAAACATAAGAACACAAAAAACATTATTAGGAACATTCATCCTTCAATTAATCTCACATTATAATATAGTAAGAAATAAACAACGCCAGAAAAGCACAAATTCACAGTTTACTGCAGTAATCTGCGAATTTGTGCTTTTCTGACGTTATTTATTTCTTACTCTACTGTTCTGGACAAAAGTATTTATTTATCTCACGTTATAATGTTTCTTTGAATTACACATACATTCATTAAAGTCTGATACCGTGACTAAAGGACAGTTTTTTTAATGTTGAAATCTATGTAAAAGAATGTTAGTTAAAAAAAACAATACCGTTTGGTTTTAAAAAAAACTTTTTTCCCCCACTCAAATCTAAAAAATAGATAACGGTGTTTGGGTAGAGACGGTTATAAACACAAATGTATGACATGGTAAATGAGAGAGATCTTGTAATATGTCCACTGTGCATATACGAATATTAAAGTTTATCAATGCTGTATGACAACTGTCTACTAAAAAGTACATTAAAAAAAAACACTTTGAAATATTTTCACCTCTAGTTGGTTGCGAACCGATGCAAAAAAAAAAAAAAAAGGCTTTACACAGATTAATTTTTTCAATATAGGCAATTTCAATGTGATTCAATGGCTGACTCTCTAAATATCACCAACAGTGGCCAAATTAAAACGACAGATTTTTTTAAAGAAAAAGAAAGAAAACCCTCCAAATTTGTCACCAATTTGGCGACTAAACTTAACATAAGTCAGGCGATATATCAACAAGTGTGCGTCAAATTATAATACCACTTGATTTTGCATTGAAATTAACCATGATTGTCCCCTAAAAAGGTGTAAAAGACCTTTTTTGGAACATCCAAACGATGTAAAAGGAAAAAAAAAGGAAAACTTACAGCATGACTGCGGAAGGAAAGTTAATAATCGTGTTACTATATATACTTTGCGTAAAATTCACGATCACATAAGAATGTGTGATCACTTCGTCAAACCCCAAATTTTAAAAATCAATTAGAAAAGATCCACTGCAAATTATTTTAAATCTGCTGCAAATTTAAAAGGATAATTCTAAATACTGTTGAGTCACTACTTAAAACGGAATTTGTAGTTTCGGTTAGTTCTGAAATTACTGCATTGGTATCGTAGTGGAATTTGAAAATACCGGATAGGCACAGAAGTATTAAATATCGCGATGATTAAACATCCCCATACATACTTCTAGTACGCTAACTACTGAAACCAATCAATATTTCTGCATTGGTTTAGCCGCTAATAATTTACAAGCAAGTTTTATCACTACCCGTTTTTACATTATTCGTAGCATAGTAATCACTTAATGGTGTATGTGTATTTTTGTTTCCACGTTTATTTATTTCAGACTTCCTTGTTCAAAAATAAATCTTTATTTAACAAGGCAAGACAGGAGCGAAAAAGCTTTAAAGCATTATTTTTTACTTTTAATACACCATTATTTTCTGAAAAAATATACATTGATTCTGAATGAAACACATTATTTTGATTCAGGGATCTCTAACCTTTTTTAAATTTTGGGCCACTTCGTTAATTGGAGATTAGGAGGAACGGTAATTCAACATTACTGAAGTTCAAATGGTTCAACTAGTGCTACACTCACATATTTTAAAATGAAGCGTCTGATGTGGGTTTCAGATATTTCCTAATCTTATATTTCCTTTAATGCATTTTTAAGAGATTTGTTATCATTTTTTTCCTGCTTGTAAAGTATCCGCGGGAGGATGAAATTGGCCGAATGTGGCCCACGAGCCCTAGATTAAAGATCCCTGTTCTAATTCGTATAATATAACGTGAATCCCCCCAAACAGAAAGAAAAACATTTTACGTTATCGTTGTTTCTGACGCTATTTTTAGGAACTCCACGCTTATCGGAGAATGCAGCTTTCAGCGTTCTTTTTGTTTGCAGACTGTTCCATTTCACTACTGGTGACGAAATTGACTTCAACATTCTGTGACACGCATTCGAATTGGATGTCATTTTGGGAGGTGTTCGGACAGTAAAGGAAATGGTAAATTTATGGCCCGCGGTTAAATTTTTTTCAGAAGAAAAAAGGGTTTTTGAAAAGCATTTTCGGAAGACTGAAAATTCCCATTGCAGCACAATAGAAAAGAAGGGAAACAGTTTACATTCATTACGAGACTGATTTTACTTTTATACAGGGTGTTCCGTTTTAACCTGCAAGACCTTTATTTTCGCAACCTTTAGTCCTAGATGTATACTTCCAATTGCATAAAATGTTCAAAATTAGATGTGGAGTTAAGATATTGAAAGGTTGAAGTGAAAATAAAAATAAGTCCAAGAATACAAACTTTAACTTTTTATACGGGACACCGGGTCTCCTAACTTATATTTAGGGAAATAATCTCCATTGAAAAATAATTCCAACAATAAAAGTTTGAAATTAGTACGACCAACATTCACGGAGATATGAAACGCAGCGTTTTGTGACTTACACCACTTTTCACTCGACGTTTTGAGGGGAAATATAGCGGTTAACAAGTGTTTAAAATTATGTGTGTGCATAGAGTGTGGTTTATCAAATTGATCGAGGTTTCGTCGCGTGTTTTTGCGTACCACGACATAACATTTGAATTTATTTTTGAATAGGAATGAAAAATATAAATACCTTGTTTTTCTTACTTTGACGACTGGTCATTCTTCTGAAAGGGCGATAAGTTCCAATCTCATCTTTAGTATGGTCCCTTAAAACTTTGAACTGGATTATGCCCTTGAGTTTTGGTCGCACAAATGTTAAGTTTTTTGTGTCAGTAATAGTTTTCAATGGAGATTATTTCTCTATATATATTAGTTAGGGGACCTAGGGCCCGCATAAAAAGTTAAATTTTGTAATTTTTGATTCATTTTTATTTTTGCTTAGAACTTTCAATGACTTAACTCTGCATCTGATTTTGAACATTTTTGCAATTGGAAGTGTACATCTAGGACTAACGGTTGCGAAAATAAAAGGTCTTGCAGGTTAAAACGGAACACCCTGTATACATAAATGAAAAAGTGTAGCGACTTTTTTAAAATAAAAATTGCTTTGAAAAGTCTACTACAGTATCACACTTTCGTTTGCAGTGAGAAAGCAGTGTACAGGTTCAATCGTGTACAGATATATATATATATATATATCTGTATATAAACTCTTGGGCGAAACTTTAAGGGATGGTAGTACACATCAAGACTAACAATATTAAATAAAAACTAAGGGTCTCAAACCTTTTCCCAAGGTAATAGGTGTCATTACCATTTAGGGTCTAAAATTTCAAAGGATTGCTAAAGATGGAAAAATTGGTCGATTTGTTTGCGGTTTTCAATAAAATTTTTCTTTATTAGTATTTTCTTGAAAATAAGTTTTAATGATTAAGTTCAAAAAGTGCTGATATTTAGAAGAGGTTTTAGACTTTTGATTAACGAACCGCTATCTTCTCCGTTATTGTTTGTTCATCATTGTATAATTTCAAAAGCGTCGACTAATACTTAATTTTTGAGCTTAAAGCGCGAATCGTTGGAAGTAAATAGGTTGGTTAAGTACGGTTAGTCGTTTGGTTAAGTATTGTAAACTGAATGGTATTAATGGTTGTGCGGTTTGCGTTACTTAATCACTCTCAACGATTACCGTTTTTTTTTTTTTTTTTTTTGGTATCTCATTATATAATTGCAAAATCTCAAACTTAAGCTTACATATTTAGACTTGAACTTGCCCCCTCCTTAGAGCTTTTTGTGGTCCCAAGGCGGGGGGGGGGGTCATATAGTTCTCCTTGAGAAAATCTGCAGTAAAGAACAGTAAGAGAAGGACAAAAATAGTTTCTTATGCAAAGAAAAAACTTACTCTGCAGCAGATTTTGATTTTTTTTTCATTTTAATAGTTATTAATCTTTTTGAAACATCCGGTGTACTTTTCAATTTAAATGGAAGCAAAAGCACTGGAGTGTAATAGAATAGTAAGAAATGGAAAACCCAAACCATACATGATATGAATAAAAGTGATGCCACATTGGAAGGGAAAAAAAAAAAAAACAAAAAGAATGACAGCAGCGAATGATGCTTTCTGTTTTAACAGAATATGAATGCGAAAGAACATGGGAAAATATTTCACCATATCAAAACTGCAACTTATTTCTTTTATCTCCATGCACTGAGAAGTGCTAAATCTCCAATTTCGAAAACTGTTTGTAATATTTCAGCATAAATCCTTTCGATAGCCTGCGTTTTCCTCCTCTCCTTTCGAAATTGCGGATTTAAAATCCAACTGTATGGGCGTCGTCGATAAGGGTTCGAAACCATAATTCTGGAGAAATATATTCTTTGTACATATATATTTACTATAAAAAATGTGACACATTTTTTTCGTAGTTAATGATTGGTTAAATTCAAAGAAGGTTAATAAGAACAAAGTTATAAAGACGGGCTTCTTTAGGAACAACGTGCTTGGATATTTACATTCGCGAACTATTTGTTGTTTAATTTGAAAGTTAAAACTGAGATTTTCTCATAATTCTGGAATTTAATAGGGACATACAGTTTTGGTAATTATTTATGCAAACTAGAAATTCGCCCGTCAAGATGTGACGGGTGAAACTTTCTTCTACATTTGAACGAAGAATTGCGATCATATCAAAATTGATATTTTGATAGTTGAAATTTTAACCCTAACTCTAGTGGATGAAACTTTAACTCCAGTAGATAGCGTGCATTCTTGACCATTCTTTCGTTTCTTCACCCCCCCTAAAGTGACAGTCTTTCCTGTAAAACAGTTAAGTTACCAGATTCAGTTCAGCCTTATCACAATAAAGGTTTTCCCTGCTTTTTAAGCAAAACCAAAACAGATTATCAAACTATCATGAAGTGACGCAAGTTTCGTTGTTGATGACGTGAGGAGTGTTCCTTGAAACAATTTTACACCAAAAACAAAAGAAATATATTTTTCATGGTAATAAATCAAATTATGAATAATAAATCATAAATAATAAGTTAATAAATTATTATCTAACATTTAATGTGTTTAAAAGACTACATCAGATAAGAACATGTTTCATTGTTTCTAAACATATCTTAGTTATTAAGAACCATGCATATGTTGCGCCTTGGGACGCAACGTAAGGAAAATATGTTTGGCTGTCCCGAGGTACAAACACCACGTGGTTTAAGAAAAAGTAAAATGGTGGTTAATCTAGATGCACTATTATTATTTTCTCATAACCAAAATATTTAAAGTACTTTTCTTGTACAACAAAATAAAACTCAGTCGATTAGTTTTAAAAATGCAAAGACAGAAAATTAAATAAAAATGAAGAAAATATTTACATTGGAGTCGTGAAATTTTCTATCTCCAGCGAAGTCATCAGTTTAATTCTATTGCTGCTTACAAAATTGGCAACTTTACTCTTTGATGCTGATTTTTACTATGGCACCATTTAGTGGTGAAGGTTACCTTTAGATATTACAAAAGCATGACTGCTAAAAATAGATTCTTTGAATTTAGCAGTGTCCCAAGGTGCAAACGTCCAAAGTAGTGATTGTAATACCGGTATACAGAATATTGGTATTTCGAGCAATTTTGCAATTTCGTAGTACCGGTAGTTGATGAGGTAAAATATCGGTATTTTCGGTATAAGCTGAAAGTAATAAATAGTTTCAATTAAGGAATTTTCTATTTAGTTTATAAAATGCCTAATTATATTTTAAACGTACATTTCTTTTTCCATGATAAGAACCAAAATAAATCTATTGATTTAAAAATTTGACTTCAAACGAAGAAACTCACAGAATATCACTGAGCAAAAATGGCGGAAGGATTGCAAAATGATGTTGTCATTACTAGATGGTGAGATGAATCGTATTTTCGTGCACTTTGTGGACCAAGGTTTATTTTTTTCCATTTCCCTGATGTGGAAGTTTTCCTAAGTCCTAGCCCCCCCCCCCCCGACTTTCACTTTTGTGAAAGTTAATATCGAGTGTAATTTTGAATACATTTGTTCTATGAACCATTTGTTCCCACTTTGCAGTAATACTTTATGATTTCTTTTTTAATTATTTGTCTCACCTGTACTACATTTTGTCAAAAACCTTTTCTTGTTAGCATAACAAATGGTAATTTGTTGTCACCGGTATTGATTTATTGTGCTGTCTCGCTATTTGGCTTTATACTTAGCAAGATAAAATTTAGAACATTGTATAGTACCTTGAAAATTTACCTACAGGTAAAGCACAATCAATTGAAATATATTTTTGAACAAACATCTCCTGTTCAAGAGAAAATTATGTTAATATTGGAAAAGTATTGTCTCTCGAAATGAAATTACAACTAACTATAAATTTAAAAAAACAAAAAAATGATAATATACACAATACCAAATGAGCATTCCGCCACACAAAAGACTTATCCAAAAATCAAACGAAAGAGACCGACTTATTTGAAGATGAGGACTTCTAGACAATTAGAGTGCGTGAATTCAGAAAGAGTATTTTCAATTGTAGAAAAGTTGAGCACTTAAATGAGTTCCATGCTTTGAGACAATTCAATAGAGGCATTAATTTTTTTTTATTTTTATTGATTTTTTATTATGACATTTGTTCCTTCATTTTATATTTGTTCACAATACTTTAAATAAATAGTACAATTTTTGTACTAAATTATGAAATATGGTAACGAAACAATGTGTTTTCAAGAGAAATTTCGTTGAGAAATTTTGAGAAATTTCGAATACCGGTATTGAATTTTTGGTCCGGTATTGCAATCCCTAATCCCAAGATAGAGCAATCTCCCCTACAGCGTTGTTAAAAGAATTTTGGTAAGAAACATTTCATAATTCAGTTGCACAGTGGAAAAGTTTCTTTATCATCGTCTTTTTACGATAATAATCGATCCATTTCTTAATAGAATAGTTTTCTAATAGATCATTCAGTTATATTTAGTATTTTGCTACTTCGATTCTATTAGTTTTTTTATTACATTTAAAAAAAATGAAGCCTTTCTTTTGCGCATTTAAAGACTTGACTACTTAGAATACACAGGCATGAAACTATCTGACGAGTTTTGAGTCTTTGAACTATAACGATTTTTTATTCAGGCCTTTATTGAGTGTTGTTTCTAGTTTCACCAAGATTAGATGTTGTCTCGAAGACCTTGGCAAATGAGTTCAAAAGTCGTGGAAAAATCTACACCAAGATGAAGACATTACATAAGGCCTTCCTTACAGAATATTACTTATCCAGACATTCCAAAATATTACTCGATTAAGTCGGATCGATGTTGTATTTAGTGCAGGTGGATACACCTTGCAACCCATTCCATTTCTAAGACATTTCAATGGGGACAACCAAAGGGATCGCATTTTGAAAAAGCATGTATTTACCAAAAGCAAGAGCACCGCCAGGGTGGACTCTGTTTTACCAACCATGTACCAGAGGAGTTTTCCATGTCTGGAGGTCAATAATCTTTTCTTTTTGAGTTATTCGTAAAAAAGGTAAAGAAGTTTTTTCCCAAAAAGTACTATCCCGTCCTTTGACAGCCCATCAGCAATGTCATTACCACAGAGTCTCTAGTGGGATGGAATCCACGGCATGTAAACTTCATGAGATTGAAAAAGGTGTTTATGCTCTTCAAGATTGCTTGTGTTGTCCTGACACCAACACTAGTCCATTCGATAAATGTTTTATTTTGTATTTTTAATATGTTGTTCCCGTCAGTGGATTTAATTCTTTCCTTTTTAAAACTGCAAATAAACTTTTCTTTCGATCGCTTTTATTTTAGGAAAAAACAAGCTGACAAGACTTCCTTTTATGCCAATTTAATGATAATAGTGCCTTGAAGTAAGCAAAGAAACACTGTAAACATTTATACTCCTGGTTTGTTGTGAAATGAAGCAAAAAAAAAAAAAAAAAACATTTTACACAGATTTATTTCCCTATTATTGGGAGTCCTTTAATGGGATTCAATGGTTAACCCTCTAAATATCGCCAATAGTACCGAATTAAAATCTGATTAAAAAAAAGAACGCCAAATTTCTCTCCAAGTTGGTTACAAAACTTGGTGACCAAAAGCCTGGCGGTATATCGCCAAGAGCATCGCGAAATTATAACACAATTTGAATTTGCATCGAAATTAACAATGAGTTCCCCCCAAAAAGGTGTAAAGGACTCCTTTTGGAGCATCCAAATGTGACCAAACGGGAAAGTGCACAACTAGACCCCACTAGAGGTCTGCCTACCAAATTTCAACTTTCTACAGCATATCGTTTTTGAGTTATGCTAGATACGTATATGCATACGCACATACATACGTTCATACGGACGTCTCGAGAAAACTCGTTGTAACTAACTCGGGGATCGTCAAAATGGATATTTCTTGCATCCAAACGTTCTTAAGTATAAATGCACGTGTGGTCGGGTCAAAAAAAGAAGTCCACATTCATTCGGGGGTGAGCAAAATGGTAATTAAGATTTCCCATTACTATGTAAAAGGTAGTAAAAGACATGAAAAAAAGGAGTTCTTATAAACTTATGCCGTATAAATCTAAGAGAAACATTAGTAATTTACTGCGTATTAATTAAAACCCATTTTTTTCTCAGGTTAACTCAAGAGTATTTCTATATGCATTTCCACACTTGCAAAGATTGTTTTGTGAGAAACAAATGCAAGTGTTTATTTTATTTTATTATATCTTCAATCGTAAGTTTTTGCAGCTTTGAGAAAGAAAAACAAGATTTTTCTCTTTTTCTTGCTAGCATTACGAACGTATTTTTATTTTTTCGAAAAATACTGGGCCCTTTGTTTTGTCTGTTTACAAGAGCAAAAGTTTTTCCCTCGTTAGAAAAAACAAAAACTTTCCTGGTTTATTATCCTTTGTTGTTTGTTAAGTTATAAGATTTTCGCTGCCTAAAAGGCACTTGTTTTTTTTTGAATTTTTTTTTCTCTTCGCTCCATTTTTTTCCTCGCTATTTTTCTTTTGAGAAGAGTAAAAAGTTTAAGCAACCGCCTTTTCTTAACAGTTATTTATATATCCTAATTTATTTCTAAATTTTAACCACATTCTTTGCAGTTTGGAATTTGCTCATGCTTTTATAAAAGCAGAGTACATTGAAGGCAGGCAACTTGAAGGAAATTTAGCGCCGGGGAAAAATTCTTTACGTAAACATCCTTTGCAAATTATGCAAGAGTCGAAAATGAGAAAAATACCGAAAGAAATAATTTACCCCAGCTAAAGTATAAATATGAAGAGATTTTTTTTAAAGTAACGGAATTCTTTTAGGATGGGCTGGCAGTTTTTCGTGGGCATTTCAGCCAGCGGATATTTTTTATTCCTAAAAACTAATTACATTTTTTGAAATGAATGCATTTTATAAGATGAGGTCCATATGAATATTATTGATTACCACGTAAATAAGGTGTGAACTGGGAATGAAAATTGTTGACACGTGTTTCGGTGCTACGGTGAAGTTTTTCTTTAATGAAAGAATAGAGCTATGAATTTTATTTTTATAAGTGTACCTATTTTGCAATGAAAATAATCTAATTTATAATCCTTGCAAAAAAGAATATTTATCATGGTTATAAATGGATGCTTGATTTGCCAAATCGACTTACTTCATGAAACAAAAAGTGGAGAAAAGTGATGAAGAAGTTGGTGTTATCCATATAAGTATAAAGGCTTTCGTGCTACATTTTCTGCCATCACATGGTCAAAAATGTACTGAATCAAAACTTTAACACAAATTCACATGATAAATATTGATAAAGCACTATTAAAGCAGAAATGATGATTTTTTTAAAAAGTGGAGTTAATTGATTCGGCAATCAAATATAACTAGCATAAAGCCTGTTTATGTCGTTTTGTAGTACAGTTTTAAAGAATTTCTTCATAAGTAATGTGTCCCGGTCTCACCACACTGGGCCCGAAGCAAACCAAACTCTTTAAACTTCCTCCATTCAATTAATATGTGTGTGATGTTTAGAAATATGACGGAAACTAATTTCGGTTTGGGATTTTCATCCAAAATGCAATTTTGGTTTTAAATTCTAACCCTATTAAAGTTTACTTGTATTTGTAGTAAAATATGATTTTTTGTCATATTTTATTCAAAATGCAACTATTGTGCCTTCCATAAATTATATAAGTGCATCGTGTGGGGTTGCACCACCAGTGGTTCATCTTGATCCTATTTATATTTTTTTCACATTTCCGTAAGTATGCAATGAAATACTTTAATTGCAATTACCTTTTTTAAAAGGCAAAATTAAAAAAAAAATTGTTAATACGAATAATATTGATTCCTAAGAATATAAGGTGTTAACTAGAATGAAAATGGTTGACATGCGTTTCGGTGCTATGGGACATGCGTTTCGGTGCTACGGTAAACCATTTCTTTAGTGAAAGAAAGGGTGCTATGTATTTTATTTTCATAAGTGTACTTTGTGTCCTGTTTGCAATAAGATTATGAAATCAGTGCAAAAGCGAATTAGTATCATGGATGTACGTATAATTTGCTTGAAGCCATTTTATGTCATTTTACTGTACAGTATTAGATAATTTGTACGTAACTAATGTGCCCCAGCCCCACAACTATAGGCTCTCTAATATCTTAGGAACTTCCTGCAGTCAATCAATATGATATATTCAAAGTACTATGACTGAAACAAAATTAAGTTTGGGATTTTTATCATAAATACAAGTTTTGTTATAAGTTTAGGCGTTACTAAACTAACGTGCATTTGTAGTACAGTAGATTACTTTTTGTGTCTAAAATAAGTTTTATAAGTATACCGTGGCGGGTGGCTACTCTAGGCACATGGTGGTCCTAATAATATCCGTTGTGTATGAAAAGTTAGTGCCTTAAGGGAAAATTGTTTTGTTATTTTATCGCGGGAAAAAATAAACTTATAGGGTAAAAAGTCACAATAGGTACAAGGCAACTTCCTCTTACCTTAATACGTTACATGTGGAAAATTATGCAGATAAAATAAAAACAGCGTGAGGCACAAAAAAAAAAAAAAAAAAAAAAAAAAATAATTGTATGCTCGTGTTATCGGAGATTTTGGCTATTTTTCCTGTAGCTTAATTAAAGTATACTATAAATATGTTTAGCATAATTTTGACTAAATGCATCAAAATCATAATATAATAGAGCGTAAGAAATAATTTTTTTCATTATGTGTTAACAAAACTTCATGCATTTCTCTTTTATTCATAAGTATCATAATTTTAAGTAGATTTAACTTGTCGGATATCCACATGCGTTTTTTTTTTTTTTTTGGTAATAGAAAATTGAAACAATTAGGTTATACTAAATGGAGAAAATTTATGTAGCTAATAACTAAATACTTTTAAATAATTTATAACAAATGCAAACTATTTTTTATCCTTTCTATAAAAACGAAATGCAGGAGTAGCACTAAAATTTCAACTTATACGGTTTTTTACTACATTTTTTTTCAAAATAATATTATTTGTAAAACTTTCGTGATGGTTTATTTTATCGTGCAAGTCCTTTGTCAAAGAAGCGTAAAAAATAATCTTACGCCGTTCAAATACATAAATTTAAAATACTTGCACTCTGACTAACTCTTATCTTCAACCATAATACTCTGAAACTGGACAACATTAAACTTTGTTTGTATTAAAAATCGGCGATAAGAGGTCGTAAAATTTCTTATTATTTGTAGTATGCTTTTTCTTTTCTTAAGAGTTTTTGTGGTAGTATAGATGGATTACTGGTTGCTTTTAAGGCTATTTTATTAGCCTGAAAGTAATAAAAGAGAGTCATTTTAAACCAAACAACAGTTGGGAAAATAACATAAGAAAAGTCGATTTGGGGTACTGTCTTCTATACATAGAAATAAAAAAATAATCGTACTTGCTTGCATTAGAAAACCAAAGTACATAATTAATAAATTATTATCTTAGTAAAGATAAAGCAACTTTTAAAATTAAGTCTATATTATAATAACATAATGGAATGTGAAAAAATAGCTTGGTGAACTGCAACTCTTAGTAGAAAAAAAGTAAGTGAAATAGTAAATACAAGCTGAACCGTACGAAGCATTCGCGTGCTACAGAATGAATTCAAAAACCCGGTTTTTAAGGATTTTTTTAGTAACAGCACACATGTGACTAGTTTATTGATTTTTTGTTAATAACAGTGAATTAATCATCAAAATTATGCCTCCCATTTGAAATTTGGTGAAGTATTAAGCAAGTTATGAAGTATACTTGCAAAAAACACCTTTGGGAAATATGCTCTACATTAATGCAATGGCTTTTGAAGCAAACAAATAATTGAAATATATACCTTCAGCTTACTATATTTGCTTACTTGGTTTTTATTGAAAATGAAGCATAAAAAGAACGTCGAACTCCAACAATTTACTAGTATTTGTATTGAATGAAAAACGGATTTCTTCAAACATCTCATAATCTAATTTTTGTTGATACTGTCATTTACCTGCCCAAGGCAGAATACACTTCAACTACTAATTGAATTTTTTTTTTAAACTCTAAGGTTTCTTTTGAGAACAATTATGCCTCATAAGCTTTTAAATGGTTCTACTGAGATTCAAAGTTAGTCATAGTCGTTAGAAACTTCAGTGCATTAGATTGGCATTTCAAGCTTAAACATATTTTGAAGAAACGAAGGGCATACAAAGAAAAAACACTTAAAAATGCATTAGCCAAGAAAGATATAAACTCGAAAAGCAGGTCTAATTCTTCTAAAACTAAGTAAATATCCAAAATGATAACTGAGAAAATGACAATTTTGTCAATGTTTCGTCGTTAACCAGTCATAATGGACGAGGGCCGTGTGGTTTGATCAATAAGACGTCGGACTCGTAACCGAAGGATCGCGGGTCAATCCCAGCCGATTGAACATAACCGTGTTCGTTGATGGTGAGTGCGGCACGTTAAATATGCCATGGTCATAAAGTCCTCCTAGTGAATCGATACCTCGAGGGTGCTGAAACAATGATTGCTCGACTTCTGGTCTGGATCAATAAATCAGGGCTTACTCCAGGGCTCCACATAAATAGTGGTAGGTACGGGGGACCCTGGAGTGAAATGTGAAGTTATAATAGACGAGATATTTTTTTGTATTTATAAATTATTAGAAACGACCGCTTTTATTTTTCTAATCGTAATTATTTTTTTAGTTGTCAAAGTTTCAATAACTGATAAAATTGAAGATTTTAAAACTGCTCGGGCAAGTTTTTAGAGTGTTTAAAACAGTTATTTTTTTTTACAATTGTCAACTAAAAGATTAAATTCTTTTGGTGATCATAGATTTTTTTTTATATTGTGAATCTATTAGACTTTTAAACTATTCCCTAAAAAGCTGCTGATTTGATTTTCCATCTTAATATGAGTTTAAAAAACACACAGATCAAAAATTCATATAATATTTATGCTAAATATAATTAAATTTTAATAAATGAGTATTACTCAGCGTGCTTGAATTAAAGTCAAACGCACAGCAAAGTATCGAATGATGTTCATAACTTCAAATTACAGTTAATGAGTCAGAAAATTTTGAATCCCCATCATTTTCAGGTTGTAAGGGCTGTTCGATATTTTGACAAGTTGAGCCGAGACGCTGCCGGTTGACAGAGTCTCTATTCGAGGGGAAACTTCAAATTCCAGTATTGCCGGCTGCGAGTTTTCTAGAGAGTATCAAAGCATTTAATTACATACTCTAATAAAATGAATCATTTGCTTTCAAGGTAATTATCGATAATAGTGGAGGGAGAAATTTATGAAGGTTAAGGTTATATGTTTAACCTTATTTCTATGTATTGCATTTATTGATTATGAGTATTCGACCATAAATGGAGAGGTTTCTTTTTTATTTGGTTCATAAAATGTTTCCCTTGTGTATTGGGGACATTAGTTTCTGAGCAAACATCTCATACTTCAGTAAAAATAAAATTTGGTGTGTAGTCTTGTTCTCAACTTTGCTGTAGCTATTCTTATATATATAATAGCTGATGATCGAGAACGCTCCTGACGTCGTCAACAATAAAACTCGCGCCATGGCAATTTGATAATATGTTTTGGTAATGTTTAACATGCAGGGAAAGGCTTTATTGTGACAAGTCTGAGCTCGATCCGGTGACTTAACAGTTTTACTGGTAAGACTGTCATTTCAGGGAATGAAGAAAAGAAAAAAGGGGTCAACAATGAACGTTCTCTATTGGAGTTTAGGGTTAATCCACTGGAGTTAAGATTAAAACTTCTAACAATCAAAATATCACCAAACAGGCAATGGCTTCGTTCAAATGTTAAAGCAATTTTCAGTCGTCATTCCTTAACAGGCGATTTTCTAGTAAATAAATAAACAAGGGTATCAAGTCAACCTTTATCCTTCACTCTCTCCGTTTCTCCTAGCTCTAGCTTTCTCTCTCTATATAAATAGTATGCACGTGCACGTATAGGCGTACATAGTACGCATGTGTGTAGTGTATATAAACAGAGTGTTTCATAATTCTATGCAAATACTTTAAAAGATGGTATAAGAGCTCATGTAGATCACAAATCAACATAGATACCCTGATCTATTTCCAATTTTTCTGAAGTTATTGGTCATCTTTGAATAATCCCTTATTTTTCAATCACGTACAAAAAAATATCGCGTTTGTAAACTATAGAAGAACTCCTTCGATCCTCTTACATAAATCCAGCTTAAAACCCGCAGAATATCTTCACCCATGCTCACAATAAACATCTTCAGGTTCAGCAACAACGCCACCTCACTCAAAATCCGGTGAACCAAAGAATATAATATATATACCAATTTTCGTCATGGTACTAGTATCCTTGCTGAAATATACCAGGTAGGGTGGAGTTGGGTAAATGTGTACCTGGGGTGAATGAATTCTTATTTTGAATAGCGTAAACATATGACGGCTAACAGTTCCCAGAAACTACCCGGCAAATTTGGCTGAAACTTTTACCGGTTGTTCAGTTTGGTACGGGGAAGGTTTATAGACCAGTTCGAAAAAAGTCCGATTGAAAGTTCCCTTTTTATTCCAATTTTAGTCCCAATTTTCGCATAAATGCCCCAGTATGGGGGTGGAAAAAAACGTGCACATATTAACATTATATGTCCATCGAAAGCGTCAATTTTTCTGCTGAAGATAGCATCTGTTCGAAGTTTCTAAGTTGTATAAAAACCGATTTATGAGCTTTTTTGTTCCCTGTTCGAAGGCTTTCATCAACCCAAGTAATTATTTAGTGTGTCATCTCAACTCCCAAGAATTGTTGTATTGTTGAATATTTTTGCGTTTCATCTGACTTTTTGAGGCTTTTCTCAAGTCAAATCTTAAAGTAACGTTTTTCCACAAGATTGGCTAAAAATAAATGGATTTGGCTGATCATTTTACTTTTAAACGGAACTTATGTAATTAATGGTTTATTATTATTATTTATGCTGATTGGACACTTGCTCACTATATCCAACCAACCAGCAGAAATATCGCCAGAATTTTTTCAGAAAGATTTCAGTAGCTGATGCATTTGGCAGTTTTTTCCACTGTCGCTGTTTTTTAGCCCAAAGACTACGTAATAATGTTTCTCAGCTTTCACCATATAAACAAAATATCACCAATCAAAGATACTTAAAAAAAAGAATACTGTGTAAAATAATTCAACAACTAAATTAGGCAAATCCATAAACCGCACAAAAACTTCCATTAATTTTTCTTTTTGCACAATTTCAAACAATCGCCAAATTTTACTACTTATTTTGGAAACATTTCGGATGAAACCGTTTAGCGCCATTTTTTTTGACCAAAAGTATCTCAGCATCTGGCAACAATATTTCTATAATAAAAATTAGTAAGGAGGGGGAGTATTATCGAAAGTGTCCCAAAATGATTCTCGCAAATTTGGTAAGATTTTTTGGTAAGATCAAGTGCCCACACAAATTGAAATTTCCCAAAATAACTAAAGCAAGTGTAAGGGGAACACAGGCGGCTATATTTTTTGAAACAGTTCGTACATCAATAACCATACAGAGAAGGTTTTAGATTAAAAAAAAGTACTAACAGATAAATCTTTTTAAACATGTAAAGTTTAATTTCATATTTCGGAAATTCTTTACATTTGTATACGCTTAAATGTCGTGCTTTCGTTTCTAAATGAATACTATTTTGTTCTTTATACTTATTGCTATTTTAGTTTAATGAGTAAGGAAGAAGCTCGATTTTTAATCACGTCAAAAAGGTTTGTTTTAAATTCTTTCGCTTAAAACAGAACACAAGGGCAAGTAACGATTGTTTCTCATAATTATTACTGACCCAGGCAACGCCGGGTAATTTTGCTAGTGTTCATATAAATTATTAGAAATTTGTAAAGTTATTTTTAGTTGCTTGTAATATTATGAATTTCAATTGGATTTTTTTTGTGGCGAAATCATTTCAAAATGAGTAGTTCTATTCACATTTAGGAATCAAGCACTTTAAGTTACTGTCTATGTTTTAACAATTTTGGCCAAACAATAATGCCGCTCATTTGCATGTTGTGATGCAATAGTATACTTTTTGCGGGGTAAATGTGTGTCTGGATATACATTGCCCTAACGTTCTCGTGACTCCGACATTTTTATTTCTTGCTTTTAACATTACTCCTATGAAGTTGTTTGGTGGTTCCATTAACAAGAATTTTTTTTATATTTTTGTTATGAAAGAAGAAGCCTGGAAAACTTGTATAAAAAGCATTCAGCTTTGGTATCGCATCATTTAATTGAAATAGGGTCTTAAAGCAATACGTGCAGGTCTATTGTAGGCACACAGAACCAAAATGGTTTATGGACTACCTAAACTGACTTGGTACAGTAAGCTTATGAGTACTAGAGTAGAGAAACAAGGTTCATAGGTCATATTAGAAAAGTAGCAGAATTTCGTGGGCTAACTCTTGTTCTTCAATTGTAACGTGGAGAAAGGAAATTCGATTGCCAATCAGTGAAACCAATCGTACAAACAGAGTAACCAAGCTTCCGGAGAATACCTTTGCGGAGAAGTGTCTTGAGCTTTCCAGGTAAATGTTCTTCTTACAATATTGCATAAGAATTTTTCGCCTAAGACTTTCTTAAGTGTTCTTTTTTTTAAATTTTGGATTTGGATTTTGTTGGTCTTGAGTTACTATTTTAAACACGTTTGTATCAACAGCATAGCAGAACAACTCGATCTTATGTGAACTCTCATATCTGCACACAATAACCCCAATGCATGGGGCTATAGTGCACTTCAAAAAGTTTTGTAAAAACAACTTTGATGAAACTATTACATATTATACATTTATAACTTCTAGCGTATTGTTTAAAATTTATAGAAAAGCCTTACATGATTATATAAAAGTACTTGTACGCTACACACACTACTGACATATTTGCTGACCATCTTTGTCGTATATACATAAGCAGGGCACACTGCGCTCTCATAGTTAAAGTAGACGTTATAAATAAAATTAACATCAAACAGTACTAATTTACGGTGGACGGACAGCCTCTAGAAAAAAGGTTGATATTTGATGAAAATAGTACGTTTTTACCCTCGTCGCCCTAGATCATTTCATCAAGAGGATAAACATGCCAAATGCCTTGCTAGCTGTTACTGGACTAGATGGTATAAAAGGATGGTCATAGTGGCATGAGAGTAGTCACACTTGTGACGGTGCTTAATTGTTATAAATTCTCTTTGTTGTTCGGCATTTTAGGTAACGCGGCGTTGGTGCAAGAAATGAGGATGCTCATTATAAACATCGCTAAGATATTCTGGGGAGGTAATTCGTCCACTCACGCGTTCTTACGTCACATTTTATAAGACGGCAATCATATAAGAGTCGGACTGTTAAACAAACCGTTGAAAATGTTTCGAATGTTGTTAGTAACTTGAAATCAATGGTAAAAATAAACTAGCTTATTCAGCGTTAAACCCATCTATAACAAACAGTAATTTCATGCTATATTTGAATTTTTTGCCTGCAGGACATGTTTTGTTTGACTGTGGTAATATGAGATTTCACTTTCTTAGTGTTTTTATTTTATTGGAGTATTCACAACATACTACACACGGGAGTGATAACATACGAATTCGAGTTAGAATTTTTATTGAATTTCAACTGTGAAAATAAGCCAACTCAGCAGAGTGACGGAAATGCTTTTGCGTTTGAGTAAACACCCAAAACTTATGTATTTTCAAGTTCAGGCTTCATGGTATAGAACTCGTATAGTATTTGCTGCTCTACTTTCACGGGAACGATAGTAAAACGAGAAATTTCTATCGTTGACCTCCTGGCTTAAAGTGGAGAGTAGATTGTCTGTTAAAAAAAAAGATTATTGCATACTCACACGTACACGTACACACTTGCACACATATACATATGCACACATGCATGCACACACTCCCTTCTTTTTTCTTATTTCCCTCTCAGTCAGTTCCCCATTTTCCTCTACTTAGTTAAGAAAATGTAAATATATAATGCAAGCAATTACATACATTTAAAAAAAAAAAAAAAACCATATAAAATTCTTTTTCGGGAAATTTTAACCAGAATTTACTACAAAAATCGCAAGAAATACATAATTAGGTTGTTTAACCAAAGTTATCCTTAAAAATAAGTTTAGGAAATGCTATTAGTTAATTAAATTTTCCTAGAAATTGAAAAATGATCTTGCAATTTCCTCGACATTGGATCCCGAGTTTAAGCTACTAATAGGAGGATAAAAATATCTTGCTTAATGGCACTAAGATTAAATATTGACAAATAACTCCTTGAAAATGAATTAGTTACTTTCGAACTGAAACAATTAATCACAAGGGCGCAAGCAATTTCTTGGCTGTCTTATCTGCTATAATTAACATGCTATATTTATTCTTACATGAATGGTAAAAGCTTATAACTTTTAGAAGAGATAAGTAACAAAAATTAAAGAGTAGTTTACTTTGTGGATGAGATATTGATCTGCATAAAAGAAGTATTAATTTTATGCTGAAACTGAAATAATAATAAAATTTCGTATTCAAAAAAGAGGTATTAGTGCAGTCTAAGGAAAGATACTAGAAATCAAAAACGAATAATCAATATAACGCTAGGGAAGAAAACAGTCTACTTTTAGAGAAAAGAGAAGTGAGTATATACCACATAAAGTGGATAATCATTTTAGTGCGTTTAAGGCAATCAGTGAAACATAAAAAAATCAACAAGGAACTTAAAATATGTCCCACAACCAGAAACTCATGTTTGTGTAAAAAGAAATAACGAAAGTTTTGTAGCACAAAATTACAGATTACAAAAAATTAAGAAGGCCTGATAAGTGTTTTAAAGTCTTCTATATATTTTTCCAACCACCAACATTAGTAATAAATAAATATCTTTGTGCAGAGAAGTGAAAGGAAATAATCAAAGTTTTGTAGCAGAAAACTAGACGTACAACGACACATACATTTTACAAGAAACCACCTTTCTGATGAAAAATAGTTATTTTTTGGATGTAAAGTCACCCGGTTAAAGCTTCTAGTGGAAGGGGTTCCTTGCAACCCCGAAACACGTGTCTGCAGCAATATGTTAATTTGTGCTATAAAATGTTGGTTATTTCCTTTTGCTTTTCTGCAAATACACTGCTCAAAACAATTAGGGGAGCACGGAGCAATCACACAAAAGTGAATAACCGTTGTGAGGTCGCCTTGCAAAGGCATAAAATGTAGTATATATATGTGTATTAAGATGAAGAAAAAAGAAGCAGAAAACATTTGACTGGAAACTTAATTCCTCTAGAACAGTGAAACAAACATGAAATTATGCCTCTCCAACATCGTCTGCTACAGTTCTTTGTTCCCCCCCCCTGATTCCAGCCCCCCGATAAAACGTCAAGCAATGGAATCTGGTAAATTACGGTGTCCTAGCATTTTCCAATCAAAAAAAGAAATGAACGGCTGAGTTTTACCGCTCAGACAGTGAAAAAATATACTTCTGTCAAACCGCGATTTCTGCACTTGTATCCTTTTTCTGCTTTTCGATTACAGAAACGTTGGTTTGCTTCCAAAGTTTACGTTCTATTCTCATGTTTTCTGAAAACATGAAGACATTATAGAAATTAGTTTCCGTAATGATATTTTTCTCAATTTTGTTAAAATCATGTGCTCCCCTAATTTTTTTGAGCAGCGTAGATATTCATTTATTACTCATATGTTGGCGATTGAAAAAACGTATAAAATTCTTCATAACACTTATCTATCCTTCTTCATTTTTAAAACAAACTTAATAAGATAGCAACGAGTACTCTGATTCCCAAAATAATTCTTAGTACTGAACTCGCTTTTTTTTATCATGCACAATTGATTTTGGCTATAATTGTAAGCACTTTCAGTATGACTCTATCCACTGCAGAATCGTATTGCAAGATTTAGTGATTTGTTATATACTCAAATTCGCTTGTGTTATCTGCATCAGTCAAATACATAGTCCACTTTTGCTTTTGAAGCATAGCATTTTTGCCTGCTTCATGCTTAGCTATCTAAAGGGTTCTTTTTGGGAAAAATACTTGTTATTATTAGTTTTGCATACATAGCTGCAAAAAAACGTGGTGGAGTGGTTATTTAAATGAACTATACTGTCTTCATAGAACGAAGTACGGATGCGTACCTTGTTCATTTTACTATCATTAAAAGTGATGTAATTTTATTAACAAGTTTTCTAACTCTCAGTGACTTTTAACCTCCTCTGAGCGTTTTGCAATTCGTTGCTTAACCTCTAGTCCTTTTCTAGGATTAGAGAATCAACCTAACACCTTTCCACATAACTCTCTAACCTAACTCGCATATTTTTGTGCTTTATAAATCTCTTTTGATAACAAAACACTTAGTATGTTGGTACCAAAGTCATTGTTATCTTAGTTTTCAGCGCAACAGCAATCGATTTCAGATATCCCCCCAAAAGGTGATCATTGGTCGAAATCACTTTTAATGGCAAAATAAAGAGTTAGGGGAACTGTTTGGGCAAATTTTGAAGTAGGCTGGACGATACAAATATAATATATTCTCAGTATAATGCGTCGCCATACATACCATACGAAGGTGTTTAACACAGCCGAAACAAGGAGGCAATACAAGAAGATGTCCGATGCTGTAATTTGATACAGAATACAGAGCTGAAATACGAGTTTGATACGACCAGTTATATAGTATACATCTTTATCAGCTTAATTACAACGTGTTACAGAGCTACATGCTACATGCTAAAATCACAGCGACGAATATTTTGCTTTACTGCTTCCTTGATTCGTCTGCCCTACATAGCAAATTCCACCTCCTTTACGTGATGCATCCTGACAGGCTATCCAATATTTCATGTGCCACCACTAAAGACAAGATGTCAATTTCACAGAATTTTAATGCCCAGTTTCCTCCAGATGGAGTCACTTGGTCTCACTTCGATGCGAAACTGCACTAGGGATGTACTGAGAATGCTCTTAAATTAGTCCCCTCTCAAACCCTTAAATAATTGTCCAGATGTTTTCCTACAACTCTTTATTTGGAAAAAAAACCGAAAAAGTCAAAAAGAGATGTGGATATAAGCAATGAAATTTGGTTTCAATGCTTAGCTCTCGAGTTCTAATTTGTATCATTGTTAAGCAAAATATGAAGTAGGGGTGCGACATCGATGTCGATGTTTGGAAACATCGATGATTTACTTTCGATATTTTTGGACCATCGATGTTTTGGTTTCGATGTTTGTTCGATGCTGATGGTTTTGCACTTTAATTGAAAATTATCATAAAAATTTATTGTAATATAATTATCATAAAACCAATTTTCTCGCTAGGTAATTAAGTTTACTTATGGAATTGCCAAAAAAAAAATCATTTTTGCCACCCGTTTTATAAGCACAATTTTTCTGTGTAGAGGATGATTTTTGGGAAGATCACTACAAGATAGAAGAAGATTAACCAGAGAGTGAAGAAGAGATCAAAGCTATTGGAAGAACCTGACACTGGTAATCTGGTGCCAGAACTTGCAGTCTATTTCAAGGCTCCAGTTATTAAACTAAAGGAAAATCCTATACGTATTTGATAGTGATGGCAACTTCTGTTCCATGGGAAAGAGATATTTCTCTGACTTGTGGGATAGTCTGCGAAAATAGAAATGTCCTTCTGGGAAACAAAGTAAAGAAACTTCTTTTTCTCCAAACTGTCAACACCTATATTCGGGATTACTTATCAATTTCCCCCAACAAGTCGTCCGTCTATTACTTGCAACTTGTGTTTAATTATTAACCAAAGTACAACACATATTTCTTACTCTTAAAAATAATTGTTAGCGTTTATTTTGTATTTTAAAAATAATTAACACAACTTTTTCTCATAATTCAACTGACGGTAAGTGCTATGATACATTTTTTCTTAGATTCTTTTTTGATATAAATTTACTTTTAGCTTAATTCAGTTTAAAAATATTTCCTTATTACTATAACTAGTTTGCATTAATCGGTGCTTGTCTTATTATCAACTTTTGTCTTACTATAATGCCAAGATGTTTGCGAAATTATTCTTATTAAATTATACTCATGATTTGAGGTTCAGTATTTTCAATATATTCGTCGGGTACGTATTATTTTGCATTGCTTAAGTTAGCGTAGTATATTCAAAAATGTATGCTATGCATTGATAAAAAGATCCATGATTTAAAACATCGATGTTTTTTGGTCGATGTATCAATACCATCGATGTTTTAATTTCTAACATCGATATTTTGAAACATCGATGTTTTGCCATCGATGTCGCACCTCTAATATGAAGCATTTATTTCAAATTGATGTCTACCATTTAGTGAAGAAAAACAAGTCGCATACAACTGTTTATATTTGATTTTAGTGGATACTAAATAAGCATCAGCTAAAATTCCAATCCTGAAAATGTTAATTTGCTTCCAATAACTGCTTATATAGCTTTCTAGTTTTCTGTACTATTTTAGCAGCTACTATTGACAGCTAATTAGTTAAATTCTAAAAGCATCATTATTTCTGAGTCATAAATCTATCATGATCTTTTGACATCCTCAAATATGACTAGTAACGTGTTGATGGATTATCTTCTGATAGGCTGCTAAAATTTTCAATAAATTACAGTTACTAGTTTTGCAAGACTGGGTTCGAAGTACTCGGGTGTTAAATTAATTTTAAATATTACTCTATATCATTATTTATTGCATCATAATTAGTAAAAAGTTTTTGCGGGTTTAAATTGTTTTGAAACTACTATATATATATATATATATATATATATATATATATATATATATATATATATATATATATATATATATATATATATATATATATATATATATATATATATATGTATGTATGTATATATACATACATACATATAACTGGTTTTCATAATTGGAATATTCATATCTTTCTTTTTTTTATTAACTATTACCCCCTACTCCTTCCCCATAGTGTGTAAAACTCCATATGTGCAGCCTTTTAACACTTCAAAAATATTTTTGCAGGGAATATAAGGCAACAAATTGTGTACACTTATATATTTTAGGACTTGTTCTGAAGACAAAGAAAATCAGAGATAATTACAATGTAAATTCAAAAATAAAAGAAGAAAATCGTTATCGAATGATTAAGTAGCTTAGGCTCTCTGTAGAATAGTTTTTATTTTAAATTACAAAAGAAAAAAAAATTAATAAAATAAAATTCATTAGTTCTTAGCCGTGCGTAAATGTATCACAAAAAATGGACAATAATAATAATGATTATCATTTATAAAAAAGTGTTTTTAAAATTTATTGAAAGCATCTCTAATGATATATTTTACTTTCATGTATAAATAAAATTAATCTTAATATTCCATTTCAGCATTTAGCTCTGCTCATGAGATACCAAAATATGCAGTTCCCATATTAGAAACGTTATTTTGGAATTTGAAATTATTCACAGATTAGTGTGCTATCACGTTCTACGAATCCGAATGTACGTAAGCAATAAATTTATAAGCATTACCTGAATAAGCATTTAGAGCAATGAATTCAATTGAATTCTAGTTATTGAATGTGCATTATATTGAACACGAACGAGGGAAACTGTTCGTTAATTTTAGATGATGAGACTATCATTAAAATATATTGCTTCAGACCAACTGAAATCAAACAGCATATTTTCTAATAAATATTCTGTGCTAAATACATTGAACATGACCTTTTCAATTATGCTGATACAAATCCAAGTTATTCAGATAATGTTTGAAATCCTCAACAACAGAGACATATTGAGACGATAAAAAAAAAAACCTTTTTATGTTTACTTTTGTAAACCATTTTTTTTAATGTGTGGTGCACTATTTGAAAGAGTTTTATGTTTTTGCCGAGCAAAATATATTAAATTGTTAAGTGCATTCGAAGACCAGTGTTTAGTAAATGATAGAGACAATCTAAGTCTTATTCAGTAAATTACCGCTCTATAGCCAGGGCTAAGGCAGACATACATGAAATACACCGCCAACTCAGTCAATTAAAGCCGAGGACTGCAGTTTTGTATGAGAGCTTATCAGCACTCATCAGCACTCATCAGCTTATCAGCTGATGAGTGCTTATCAGCACTCATCAGCCCGGCATAGGAGTGACTGAGCTAGGGTTGGAAAACCTCTTAAGGAAGCCAAGCGTGCCGAACAAACTGGTAACTTATACAGAATTAGCACTGACCAGACGAGTGACTGAAGCAATGGTTCGGTTCATCTCGAATATTGAAGGCAAGGCAGGTATATTCAGTAAGTTACCGCCCTATAAATTATAGGTATTCTGTATTAGCTACCTGTTTGTTCGGCACTCTTGGCTTCCTTAAGAGGTTTTCCATCTCCAGCTCAGTCACTTCCTAAGCCGGGCTGATGAGTGCTAATAAGCACGAAACTGCAGTCCTCGGCTGGAATTGACTGAGTTGGTGGTGTATTTCATGTAATCTAAGTCTTGTTTATAAGGACAATTTTAATTTTGTTCACATACATGTAAGTAACTGAACAGACTTCGTTAAAAACGAAACATATGCAATGAGCTCCACCATGACTGCTAAACATACACATTAATGCTAAAATAATTTATGATTTGGCCTATTCGTACTTAGCCTTTTATTGTTTTTGTTCCACATAAGCTCATAATTAAGAAAGGGTACCAGGGGAAAAATCTAAATGAAAGATAGTCAGAGGAAACTGTTTTTGCCATAAAAATATGATGATAATGGAGTCGTTTCCAAAATTTTAAAAGTATATTTTTCTGAAAGAGCATGCTTAAAAACATAGAATCTGACCATTTTTTAAATAATTTATTTAAGTTTAATATAAAAAAATACTTAAATCGGTGCGCTTTCATTGTTTACGTTCTGTCCGATGTCACAAATGATGAAATGCCATTCAGTGTTGCCATTCACAGAGAAAAATATTTAATTCGCATCTTTATTCACGGTGTATTGGAAACGATATGGTTGATAGCAGGTGTAGAGCGCAATTTTAATTCGCTTCTTGATTATCATAACGTGGCAAGGTGGTAGAAAGATGCGCCAAAGAGCATCATTTGTGACGTCATCAAGACCACGCCTTGTTTGAAAAATCGAACATTTAAAAAAATTAAAAAATAACTGTTGGGGGAAAATGGAAGTATTTTCTGGGTTCATGTTATTTATTTATTTATTTTTTTGCTTATTCTATCAATTTCAGTGACAAAAAGTACTGCATTTGACTGAAGGAAACAACCCCATTGTCCACAAAATATGCAATATCTAGTTTTTTAATTTTTTTTTACTAAAACGTTTCGTAATTTTCATTGTCCTTTACGTCAATGCAAATACTTGAAAATAATTTCGCGTGATAAAATGTTTACAGCTTGTTTTTTAAAGGCTTGTTTGTAAGATCTTTACTCACGTAATTTCGTTCTCTGATAAATAAACCGAAACTTAATGAACAGAGCATAAACTTCTCATGCTATCACAAAAGAAATATGGGTTTTGTTCCGACTTAAAAAAAATAAATATGTTTTAAGTACCTAGCCATGGACATATTAATTTATTAGAGGGGCGTGTTTTCTTTTAGTGTATGATCTCTTCTCAAAAAGAAATCTTATTTTACAATTATACATATTTTTACAAATGCAATTTGTTTTCATACATTTGAGAAACTAGCATTTTATAAATTTGCTATCTGGTTCAACATTTTAAAGAAAAGCCTGAAAAAATGATGGAGTAGTAAAAACAATCACAACATTTATTAAAAATAGTTTTCGAGAAAGTTCTAAAAAGGAACACGAAGAAAGCAAGATAAAAGAAACTTTTCCTTTGGGAAAAAAACATTTTGTGTTTAGCTACAAAGCAAGAGATATGCGTTCACTGGAAAATCGAAACAGCGATCATAGTACTTTTTTCACTCATAAAAATTTAACATGTTTTAATTCAAATTTTATATCGGGTTTGAGTATTTATTTTATTTTCTTAGTTGGGGGAGGTGTTGAATACTTAAATGAACTAAAATTTATATTTTTTAAATTTTTACTAGTAGGACAAAACGCACTCAAGGATATTGAGTTTTGTTTTTTTTTAATTAAAAATGTTTTAGACAGAACCTTTCGACCTTATCGAGCCGGACGTGCTTTAAATCACTTTGCAGCATGATAATATTTCCATAAGCATAATAAAATTAAAAAAAAAAAACCTTTTCAAATTGGCCTTATGAACACAAAAGCAGAATTAAATGCACGTTGGTTCATGAACGATTGCTATGACGTTTTTATATTTAATGATTATTGAAAAAAATTGCAGTTTCTATTCAGTTTTTTGTCCTGGTTTTATTGATTATTGTTTTTTAAAAAGATTTTTTTTTCACTCTTAAGATTACTTTTTATAAAATAAAAGAGTATTTACAGAGATTATAATGACATTGAGACTGAGATGAACGTGTATTTCCACACTGCTGAAAAACGTAACTCGGATATCATGAGAAAAATGCAAAATCTAAGTTTAACTTTTTTCTTGTTTTGTCATGATATTCATTCTTTGTATTTTCTCTCTTTCTTTCTCTCCTTCAGTAGTTTACTTTACAGTAGTTTACTCAAAAAAATATTTTTAACTCTGTAAATTCTTAAAACATTATTTCTCTTTGAAAAGGTGTATGTATATAGTATTGGAAAAAAAATAAATAAAAACAAAAAACCCGATTACGTAAAAACTAAAAAAAAAAAAAAAACTAAAAAGAAAAATGTATAAGCCCAGCAGTTTAGAATGTTATTAAGTACCACTGAATAACTACACCATTGAAATAGTTTTATAATCGTACACAGGTAAGACAATTTTATAAATTCAAAAATAGAATAGAAGGATTAACAGTCGGGGCCCATTCCTTTCTGAATTAAGGAACCCCGTAAAATTTGAATGGGCCCCAACTGTTAATGCTTCTATTCTGCTTTTGAATTTATGATTTGTCTTACGTGTGCGATTATAAAACTATTTCAATGGTGTAGTTATTCAGTAGCACTTAATAACATTCTAAACTACTGGGCTTATACATTTCTCTTTTTCGTTTTTTTCGTTTTTACGCTGTCGGGTTTTTTGTTTTTATTTCATAATTTTTTTTTAGTTTATAGTTAATTTTTATTGACTTAGTATTGTGATTATAAGACGGTATATTTCTCAATCTTGTCATTTCATTGAGATAGTTTGTATTGTAAGGTTTATTAAGTAACTTGCGGTGGTCTAAACTACTAATAATAAGTCCCTCTAGGGACCTAACTCAGCTTAAAGCTACATGTCTTGACCTTCAGCAAGAATACGCGAATTTAACCACAGCACAGCTATATAAACAGCCTGTATAACTCATGATGACGCCAGCAAGGAAACGTTGTCAGTCAAATCTTTCTGGCAAAACTAAAACAGTCAGTCAAGAAAGTACACGTCTTGAAACTCAGTCCCCTGAATCACGACAAAAACAAATGCAACATGTTAGAGATGAAAATCGAATTAGTAGACTTTCCTTGTTTTGGTGTTTATTGCACTTGTTTATTTTGATGAGGACTACAATCTGAGTGTCTTGCCTCCCTTACGCATGATATATGTTTTATTACAGTACAGAATACGTATAAACAGCCCATGAAAGAATTTACATCAGAAAGTGGCGAAAGTACATCCGGAGCGAGGGAGTCGAACCCACTGCCTCAAGTGGGAGAAGCAATAGCTTAGACCACTCGGCCTATGAGGCCCCAATTAGTAGACTTAGTAAACAAATTCAGCCAGTAACAGCTACCTGCATTTGTCGCACGCTGTGTTGTATGCAAATAGCGTGCGACACGATCCCGAACTGAGAAAATGTCAACTGGTTGTTAATATGGTGAATTTTGATTACTGTCATGTGCTTAGTGACACTCCCAAGGTTAAGACAAATCGTTTGACATAAGAATTACCAAAATTGGCCCGTACAGTGCCGTATAGTAACAAACATACATATAACTTATAAACACATTACCCTCCTTTGCGTCGCGCACGCACAGTCGGGTAAAAAGAAGGAAATTATTTAAAATGCAAACAGCTATCTATGTTATCAGACCATTTTAAGGAAATGCAGCACTACATTTCATTTCGAATCGTTTAATAAATAAATTTTTTCCAAGAAATCAAATGTTATTGTGATATCTTAGATGAATAATATTGTTAATCACATTTTCAAATTGTAACTTTGAAATAAAACGTTGAGCTTTTCGTCTAAGAAAATTGCCTGATTCTCTCTGAAATGACTGCAAGTGCGTATTTGTTTCTTTTTGAAATAACACTGGAAAATAATTAGTCGGAAAACAATGCACACATTTTTTAATAAAAGAAATTAATTAATAATGCAGCTGTAAAATTTGGGGGAAAACTTAACTTGGCAGAGTTGTAATGATGTGATTAGGATCTGCGTATTCTTCATCGGGATACGCAGATCTTGACAGATTCAAAGCTGCTAGGTTAGCTTTGTACCAGATACAGTTCGAGTTGTGAATCAAAATCGGACTGTGAATATAAATCTTCGTAAGGAAAAATAGTAATCCGATCGGATAGATAGCGCTGACACATCAGTTATTATTTCTAACTCTAAAATATCAACAAATATATAAATATTCGGAATAAATTTAAAAGAAAAATAAAACACGAAAATGACACGGAATAAGTGGAATTCAAAAGAAAATATACCAACCACGACTTTGGCATGGTTGATTGCAGTGTTGGTATAAAAAACGTTTTTTTATAAAAAAAAAATCCAAGCCCCTCCCATTTTTTTTTGGGTTTAAACCGGGTTTATTTGGCTTTTGTATCCATTTGTAAGAAAAACAATTTTATTTTAGGAAAATCATTTTTAGTTCACGTAGGTAACAAATTATGTAGCTCATGAAGTTTTGGTTCAAATATGCTTTCTAGACTATTTTGAAAAGCAAAAAACTGAAAAAAAAAATATAGTTAAAAACTTATAAAAAGAGCTATTTGATTTTTTTCCATGCAATTTTAGAAAAACTTAGTTGGTCTGCCTTGTATATTTATGTACCTGATAGGAAAGCTGCACAGATTTAAACAAAGAAAAAGCAAAATAAAAACTATTTAAAACTATTTAGCAAATTTGCATTACCTTAAAAAATATAAGTTTCTAAATTAATTTAATATGTTATTTATCTATAAAGCTTTGCTAGTTACTTTGCATCAATTAGATTTTACTCCTTGCAATAATATGTAAAATTTATGAAATCATTTGGTTGAAAACAATAAATTTTTCAAAAAAAAAAAAAAAAAAACATTTTTGAAAAAATCCACATGGTTTAAAAAAAAAACACTTGGTTTGAACCAGGTTTAGACAACGTGGTTAAAACCAAACAACCCTGGTTTCTTGTTTATGATAGAAATCCTTCGTGACACTGTTCACTAAGGCCGAGTTTGGGGACATCTAATCTTATAATCATATCGTTAAATTACCATATTAAAGGAGACAGAGTAATGATTTCCGCAAAAAAAAAAAAAAAATGAAACACACAAAAGAACACATGTGTTCTTCGATGCGTATGTGCTTTAGGCTTAAAAAAAAAGTAATGTTCATTCGAATCTCGACTTTTTATTTTTTTTTCTCCTCCAAGTGTTACCACTTCCACTAACTGTAAGTTGGTTTCCTTTAACAAGATTATCATTACTGGGAAAACATATGTAGGCCTGAAAGAATGACAGTGTTCAGGTGTTCCCGAGGTGGATACCGCGGCACTCTGTGATGCCGTAGACTTTTCTCCGCACACACCCCACCACTTAGCTGTGAGCCTTAGGTTCCACCGCCCGGGGGGTACGCGTAGAGGGCCCCCCGCACGGCTGGGTGCGACGGTCGGTGATGCCGTAGACTGAGATGAGTATTGCCGCGAAGTGTCCACGGTAACTTTTTGTACAAACTAGGGTGCCGCGAGAAAGTCGCAATTCTTCAAAGGATCCCACGAATAAGAAAAGTTTGGGGACCCCTGATTTATGTGATTTAAGTGCTCAAATTTGCAATGAACTTTTAAATGTTTGTCCACATAATTTGATGACCAATAGGTTAAAGGACAATCGCGAAAAATCAATGACTTTTTCTGAAAATTTAGTGTTATCAAAATTCCAATTGAGTTAGGAAGTACTGTCAAATTTTAATTAATCGAAGTATGTTTTGCTGGTTTCAGTTTTAATGCTTTCTTACACCGTTTATTGTCCATTTCCGCTTTTGCTTTCCTTTTCTAAACAGCTGTTTCTGTATTTGATTAGTAACTTGTGCATTTACTGCTTTTTATAAAAGCTATATTTACAGAAAATCAATATATGAAAAAAAATATTTCAATATCAATGAATGTGTGTTTTAGAAAACAATTTCCATAATAGAAGAAAGTATGAATAGAGTTATCCTTAGCAATATAATTTTGGATTAAACAGTACACAAAACTCATATGCGTAAGTTTCGTTCATATTCGTAGTAAAGACTCAATAAATTTTGCTTCATTTTTTTAAATGCCAGTAATGTTATCTGTAAAGGCTATTATGATTTTCTTTCCAATGTCTCTGCATTTATGAATAAGGTATTTACAGAAAATGTGATTTTGAAACGTAGTATAGAGTGCATAAAACAATTTAATAAAGCTTTAAGTAGTGAAATATTTTGCGTTCCTAGCATTGGATTAATTTACATCAACATTGACTGTTATGAATTGAATAGTTATTTTGTTATCATAATATTCATTTTACATAACTATAATATAGTTTCTTTTAAAACAAAAATTATATTTTAATTCTGTTTGCTGTGGTTTTTTCATGCGTGTCCGAAAATAAATCACAGCAAAATGTTTTATACATTTTTGATAAGTAACAATAGAAGTTAAAAAAATGTTTTGCTGTTAGAAATTGAAACAAAGTTGGATGAGATAAAAATAAATGAACTCTTTTCAATTTTTTTTTGTGATAGCTGTAATTTAAAGAGAAGTATTCCTTCCACTATATTGTATAAAAATAATGAGGTCTCTTATGTCTTGCAAATGTTTTGAAATTAATTCATTTGAATGAATATAATTCGCTTTATTATCAGCGTATTTTTTCATAAAAAAGTAAAATTACTTCCGCACATCAGTTGCTCAAAATTAATGTCGTTGAAAATATAGTTCTTTTAAATGCTTTACTTCTCTGGAAATAAAACGATTTTTGCAAAAAAAAAAAAAAAAATATTTTTAGTAAGTAGGAACAATAATGGTTAATTTACAATAAAAGAAAGTATTTAGTACAAAAGTACCTAAAAATACAAAATTATGTTTCTGGTTTGTGATGAAACGAATGGTAATATTCTCTAATGGCAGTCATAGAATTATCCTTAATAATTTGTATTATTAAGGAAATCAAGTGATAGTTTAAAACAATTCAAATATCAGGACACATGCATGATCATATTTTATTAACTGGTTAGATATTCAGCAAGATTTCTGCAATTGAGAACCATTTTTACTTTTTTTGTACTACTAAAAGCAAATAAGTGCAGCTTAAAATAAAACGTTACAATATGACGTCAAACAATATTCTATTTCTATGAAAATAAATTACACATGCTTGTTTAAATTAGTTAAAATCATTTTAAAGATGTTTAAAATAATGCTGTAGCAAGAAAAAAAACTTACTATTTGATCTTGAGCATGAGATTAAACTTCAACTTTATGAAAATAAATGTTCACACTGAAAATATCTTCAGGTATATCAGAATCTTACAACAAATAATGCTGAAAAACCCTTTAAATAAGTATTATCTATGAAGATTGATTTCGTAGAAAAAAAACATTTACTTCTCACTTCTTTTATCATCTAAGGAGCTATTTTTACCACTTATGTAGATATTTTAAACCACTGTGTAGTACTGCAGAACTTGAGAACACTCATCTTTTGTGAAAAGAAGTGAATACAAGGACGAAAAGACGTGACTATGTAGGAGAATTAAAATCTTTGAAAAATGCTCCTCCTAAGACCTGGATAATGTAAAGAAAAATGGCGTAAAAAAGATAAAATACTTTTCCCTGTAATCCCCACAAGACTGCGTGCGAGGAATCATAAGGCAAAAACATTGTAAGTCGGTTTGAAAAATGGCGAAAAGCATTTAAAACTTTTCTTCTTCGACACTCTCTGCTATTCTGGGGCAGGAGTTTTCATATTTCAAGAATGCAGTTTTTGTGCTTGTTTGGACTAAATTGTTTTCTAGCAAGCGAAAGTTTGTAAATAAATAAAATACTCTTGTATATTTTGAGCGGCCGACGTTTCGTCATGGTTGGTTCTTTCAACGTCTGCAGTTTTTCGGAGATTTTATGTGACGCAAAATTTAATGCAACATACCTTTTGTAAGATAAAAGTAAAAGACATTGCAACGTGGATCTCATAGTCAGGAAGTTAAACAAATGGTTAGAATCTTGTGAGAAATGTTTGACTTAAATATAAATACAACATTTGTTTCGTAAAAAAGATAACCAGACAGTACTTTTATAAACGTATAGAACATACATATACAGGGTGTTCCGGTTTAACCTGCAAGACCATTGTTTTTTTTTAAATCAATGCACATTAAAATATTTTTTTAATTTAAACAAACAATTTATTACAATGGGGTGGATTCCTTCAGTCAAAAGTACTACTTTTAGTCATTAAAATGGATAGAATGAGCAAAAAAAAAAAAAAAAAAAAAAATACATGGACCCAGAAAATACTTCGTTTTTTCCAACAGTTTTTGTTTAATTAATTTTTTAAAATGTCCTATTTTTCAAAAAAGGCGTGGTCTTGATGACGTCACAAATGACGCAATTTGACGCATCTTTTTTCTACGTTTCCACGTTATGATAATCAAGCAGCGAATTAAAACTACGCTCTACGCTTGCTGTCAACCATATCGTTGCCAATAGACGTAAGCAAAGATGCGAATTAAATATGTTGTTCTGTGAATGGCAACATTGAATGGCATTTCATCATTTGTGATGTCACACGACAGAAGTGTGAACAATGAAAGCTCACCGATTTCAGTATTTTTTTAAAAATATTAAACTTAAATAAATTATTTAAAAAATGGTCAGATCCTATGCTTTTAAGCTCTTTCAGAAAAAAATACTTTTTAAGTTTTGGAAACGACCCCATTTAACCTCGGTTGTATGCAAGCTTAATAAGGTTTTTCAAAAATACTGTATTTATTAAGTCGCGTGACTGAATGAAAATAATTTATGTTTTCTTTTGTTACAAATATCTGTGTAAAAAAACATTGGCAGTTTGCTTTGCAGTGTGATAAATTGAAGCGTATGGCTGCAAAACCAATCTCTCAGAAAAATATATATACAGGGTGTTCCGTTTTAACCTGCAAGACCTTTATTCCTAAATTTATCCTTTCAATTGCAAAAATCATAAAAATCAAAATCAGTCAAAAATTCAAAATTTAACTTTTTTTACGAGCCCTAGGTCCCCTAACGTTTGCTTAGGAAAATATTTTCCGTTGAAAATTATTACTGACGCAAAAAACTTGACATTTGTGCGACTGAAACTCAAAGAGATATTCGAGTTCAAAATTTTGAGGGACCATACAAAGAATGAGATTGGAACTTATCGCCCGTTCATATGAATGACAGGGCGTCGAAGGAATAAAACAAAACATTTTTTTTTTCATTGCTATTCAAAAATAAATTCAAATGTTACACCCTGATACGCAAAAATACGCTACAAAACCGCGAACAATTTGAAAATACACACTTAATGCACACATATAATTTTTAAACCTTTGTTTTCCACCAAAAGGTGTTATTGACGGCGAGTATAAAGTGGTGTAAGTCACAAAACGCTGCGTTTCATAACTCGGCGAATATTAGCCGTACTAATGTCAACCTTTTTGTGTTGGCATTGTTTTTCAATGGAAATTATTTCCCTAACATTAAGTTAGAGGATTTAGAGGCCGTTTAAAAAGTTGAAAATTGTACGTTTTGACTTATTTTTATTTTCGCTTCAAACTTTCAATATCTTAACTCTACATCTGATTTTGAACATTTTTTCAACTTGAATTATTTGTCTAGGACTAACGGTTGCGAAAATGAAGGTCTTGCAGGTTAAGCCGGAAAACCCTGTATGTGTTTAAACTTGAAAATTTTGTAATAATCAATGAATACTCAAGATTTAAATGCAAAAAAAGCAGTATATAATTTGAACACAGAGTTTAAAATTTCAGTCGGGCAGATAGTGGCAAAGAAAGAGTACACTAGTAGTGTAAACAAGTTTTTACGTTGCGGGATGAGTAATTAATAATTGAGGAAGAGAAAACCATAAGATCAAAGAAAAATAAAAATTTATAAACTTTTAAATCAGAATTCAACAACTCATTGTTGTGAATATGTTTTATGCACGCATATGTAATCACAAATCATTAGAATTCAATGCTAAATAGAATAGCATATTTGTTTTAAGGACATAACAATTAAAATGCTTTTACTAAGGACAAATTGAAGCTCGAATTTTAAAAGGGTAGAGTTAAAATATTTCATAATATAGCTTGTTGTGCAGTTATTTATTAAATCACTAATTAGTTTGGTAGATTTTATTCTTTAGCTTCCATTGTTCCAATTTAGACATTGAGTATCCTAACAAAGCTCAATCCATGATATTTAAAAAATTATTTTTATTCGTAATTTGATACTTTTGCTGGATACAGCAAAAGTAGAGTACATTTGCTGGATACTCTAAGCTACAGAGATCAATCAGTTTGAAAGCTGTCCGACAACCTTTTTTAAAGCCAGCTTAATACATGCACATGTTTTGTCTTTCCTGGGTTGAAAACTGCTGTAAGACAACCATTTTTTGGGCCAGCTTAAGCCATGCACATGTTCTGTTTTTCCTGGGTTGAAAGCTGCTGTCAGACAACCATTTTTATATTTTCAAACCATCTTAATCCATGCACATTTTCCGTCTTTTCTGCAAAATTAAAAAAAAAAAAAAGAATAAAGCTAGTTTTGACCCTAAGCGCTTTTTACTTCTGGGCTTTGATTCCGAAGAAAATTAATAGCTGTAGGTTTAATTTGCATTGCTATTAATAAACGAGGAGCGTTTTGAAACTAAATTCTGCCACTTTTTTTACACGGAAAGTTTTTTACGAACATGAGCACAAAACGTCATAACAAATCAAAATCTTTTACCAGTTTCCACATTGTCGCTACCGTTCATTGCTGTATTTATCGTTCCATGACATTTACTGTAAAAAAACCAACTTAGTAAAGACCGGTTCCCAGCAAAGATGGCGCAGCATTATTTCATACTCAAATATGAGTACATAATACTCAGTTTTGAAGTTATTACATATTCAAAAATTAATGCAAATACCTCAAAAATGAGCACACATGTTGATTTGAGTATTTGATGAGTACTTGAATGTTTCAAATTTAAATACCACGTAGTCGTTTCGACTCGCAAAATTTCAAATTTGAGTACTTTTTCGTCATTTTTGAAATTGTTGTTTTTACAGTAAAATCGAGTTTATCTTTCTTTTTTCTTGCATTTCATTTCTCTCTTTTCTTAGCTGGTATTGAATATCTTTATTTTCAAATTTTTCATAGCACCTTCTGATGCAATTATGAATTTTATTTTCTTATCCTCCATTTTGTATAAATACACCAGGAGAAAAAAATTACATTTAAAATAAAATACTGTCTATAAATTTGTCTTTCTTCTTTTATAAATTATTACATCGAAATCATTCTTTTAGCCATGCTTAGAAAATTCTAAAGCACACTAAAATGCACATGATGTGGATTTCGCCAGTCTCAATGCATTTCCTAAATTTTAAGAATCAAATTCTGAGCATCCATGCATTGAAATTCACCTTCCAGATATCACGTTTCCCTTAGAACAGTAGATTTTGAACGTGAGATATGGAATGTGAAATATTTCCGTATTCCGAACACACCGAAAGAAAGTTTTCGACTTCGAAGCTTCCTGTTTAGACATTCAGTGTTCTCTCAAAAGAATTCTCTCATTCGAATAGGAATTATTAACAGGATTTAAATGGGGAGTGGAGAAAGGTGACAGCACGAAATAAATGGAATTAGTCTCCACGTGTTGAGGGTGTAAATGTTGCTGTTGAATATTATATTTGAACTTATGAAACTAAAATGACCTCTCTATGGATTCCTCTTTGAAATCAGGTTTTATCAGAGCCAATGATCAAAGTGTCTGCAACTGTATAGAACTTTTAGATTTTACTCAACAATTGTTATACACACTTTTAATTTTTAATGTAATTTTATTAAATGACCATACATTATTTGGCAAAAAAGGCTTTTTTTTAATTTTTAAACAACATGAACATGTTTTTATTAATAGAATATAGTGAAAGATAAATAGGAGGGAATAAAGAGGAAAAATACTAGTTGAAACTAAGGTTTTATGTTTCTCTGAATCACGTGCGAAAACAGCTGTGTATATATTTTTTCTGTTTTGCGAGGTTCAATTTTCCATTCATACCTTAATCGATATTTAAATTTGTGCCTATTTTTAACAAGAAAATAATAGTAATGTTCAATTAGAATGCTATCTGATCTTTTAGTTTATGAGCAACACAGTCAGATAAATGTATAAAAATAAAACCTTAATAATACAGCATTTATTATTGTAGGAAAATACTTTTTAAAGAAAAATATTGCTAGCATAGGGTATTTCACCAGACATTTTGACAATACTATCTTTTTCATAACTAAAGAAAACAAAACCAAAACCTTTCGTTCTACATGTGATCCACCGTATTATATAAAGGAAAGATTTTTCGACGGAATCCTGATTTATGTCCCTGAAAAATGCAATAAATATTTCATGTTGTTCTAGTACTCCTGGATAATTTTAAAGTCAAACAAGCTTCAGAGTAAAACCACTGGGTAATAAATAGTATCGAGTTCAGGACGAAATTCTAAGTCGCATGTATAAAAACGCTAAAAATGTTGTGAGTAAAAATAAGGAAAGTTCAACACAAAGCGTATTTTGAAAAGGTATTAGTTACATTAACTTTCTATCAGGAAAGAAATAAAGAATGACGGTAATTATAAAAGAGTAATAATTGATAGAAAAGTTCTGTATTCTGTGTGAACTGTTAGAATAATAATGTATAAAGTGTGATCAAGCTTACGCGAGAAAAGCTGACGAAACGAAAGCGTAAAAATGAAGAAAATTTATTCATTCGCATGAAATAAAATTGAGTTATTTCGATGTGATTTAGATATTTCGTGTTAGTTCAACCCCTGAATGTTTTACAAACTCAAATATTGGTAACTGACCTGGAAGCAGTCATCGCAAATATTGCGTTTTGAATTTTTAGTTAGTATATTTATGCTATGTGCAAGAGAAAAGAATATTAAAAAACTGCACGTTATAACATGGGTTAAAAATACTTTTTTTCCACAATTAAAATTTCTTTATTTTTTAATGAGTTTTTTTAAGGAACAACGGACATACCATGCAATGTCCGAGACATTACGTGAATAAAGTTTTAAATGTAGTAAAATAAGCATAAAAAGTTTTATTTTTACATTAATGCCACAACACGAAATTTTTATTTATTTTTTCGCTTAAAGGACTTCAAAGAACGTTATCTTCTTTGGAAAATAATGGCAGATTTTTCTTTCTAATATTAACCATTGGAGAGCACAGTAAACTTACTTTTCTTAAAGCAAATTGCCTGAAGAGTTCAACTTCAAACGCTTCTCCTGTAAAATTTCATTTCTTCGTATTGTGGCACACTTCTTGCAAATGAGCGATATGTTCTCTTAGATTCCAGCAAACATCCACAGTCATAGTGGTTAGAAATATGACAGAGTGCGTGGACATCGCATAATCGAACCCAATTGGAGACTTTCCCTTTTAAGATGTTAACAAAATTCGTTTTATAGGAAATTAGTGGCACCCGCACGGCTTTGCTCGCAGTAGAAAATTAAAAGGTCTTTTGGTTCGCCTGTATATGTACAAATAATGTATGGTGAATTTCTCGCCAATTGCCTTGCCAATGTTTCGGTTCCACGTTATGATAACTTGATAATTTACTCGTCCATCTTATGATAATTTTGCTCGGGAAAATGTTCTTAAATATGGAATTGAAAAAGAACAAATCGAATTTTCAAAAAATCGCTTCGAGGTGCACACCCCCATGCTACAAAATAATTCTGTGCCAAATTTCATGAAAATCAGCTGAACGGTCTAGGCGCTATGCGCGTCGCAGAGATCCTGACAGACAGAGAGAGATCCGGACACAGAGACTTTCAGCTTTATTATTAGTAAAGATAAAGATTTAAAAAAAAAAAAATCGCCGTGAAGAAGAAAATTTTGGAAGATATATTAGTAAAGGAACAAAAGGAGATTCTAGCAGTTTTCTTGTTAGATAGTTAAAAAAAAGTGAAAATCTGTTTCCTCCAGTTTATGACATCTCTTTAAAGGTAAACTAACATGGAGTTGTTGTTTTAAGTTGTTGCATGTCCGGATTACACTCGAATTACTGTAACGTAAGTTTTAAGAAAAAAAAAAACTCCTTCATCATACAACCCCTAGGCATTCATTTAAATTTTGACGTCTTAAATGCAAATTAAGTTTTCACAGTCATGAATTGCAATAGGACCCTACTCGTTGAGTTTCTTGTTTCTGCAAAAGGAATGGAAGTTGAATGCAGAACAAACTCTCACCCTGACTATTATGACTGGTGATTTTCTAGGTTATGTAATACTAGGCGTAGCCGTACTTATGGCCAAATAGCACCTGTGCCTTTATTATAACGATCATCTTTACAGCGTATGCAGTTTCAGTATTTTTATTTATTATTAACCTTAAATGCTAAGAATTAAAGATGTAAAAATTTGTATTTAGATAAAATTTTGCTGTCAAGGTTCCCCGACCCCGACTCCGCTGTCAAGGTCTTCCTCTTAGGTATTTTCCTCCAGATTTTATACAAAACACCCCGTTTTTTAATGTAAAATCTGCTTGAGTTAAGCCTTCAATGAGAGCAGAAGGTTTGCAACTATGACGACGGAAATTTGTTTCTCAAAATAAATATTAAAAACAATGGGCTAGACATATTTTCGTCGTCACGTTAATCTGAAAAATCATAGGAGCATCAAAAACTGTCAGATGAAAAAGAAAAAAAAAGTAACTTATTTCGAAAAACATTTATTTTCCACAAAGTAGACGTTAGCGAAACGTTTCACTGATGTGCTTAAATAGTAAAACCCTTGAAGATTAACTCCAAAGTGAGACCATTCCCCTTAACTTTAGTTCCTCTTGCTAACCTTACGAAAGAGAACGATTTTCTCGAAAAATATTTACAGAATTTTAATTACTTCGGAACATGTCTCTGTTTCAATTGTAGAAGTATCAGGCAAAGAAAAATGCAACTTCCTGAATTATTCAAATTAGAAATCACTTTCGTGTTCTCCAAACAAGCTCCCTGACGCGGAACAAAAACAATTTGCCTCGGGGCTTGTTCTAAGTCATCAGCAACGTGGAAAAATAACTGAGAAGTAAAATTGATTCTGATGTCAAGAGAAAGTTGAAGGGTCGACCGTTGAAGATAAAACCCTAAAAAGAAGCTCAGAATCAGTCATTAAGAAGACTTTCGTTGTTTGTACAGTAAGCTAGAATAACAAGTTCGGCGATGTTATTTAAACGTTTAAGAAGATTCACCAACATATATGTCCCTATTTAAAATGTATTTAAGCTTTGGTTACCAGGTCTTTGATATTGAAATAAACTGAGCGGTTGATGTTTGACTTTTCTTTCATTTAAACGTAATTTGTAGTTTAATCAAAAGTCCTGTTTATGCTATTGTATAAAAGTAAAAGTTTGACAAGGGAAAAATCATTACTTTAAATGTTATTCTTATTATTTTCTGCATTTTGTTTGACGTAGTACCCTACGTCAAAAAAAAAAAAAAAAAAAAAAAAAAAAATTGAGCAGTACCATGTAAACAGTATTTCGTTTTCAGAGATTCATATGATTATTTAAGAACTAATCTAGAAATATTGTGATAGATGAGAATTTTTTCGCCATTTCCATTTTTCTTGTAGAATTATGAAACCCAACGAGTAGGGTCCTATCGCAGTTTGTGGTTGCCAAAAACATAATTCGCATTCAGTACGTCAAAGTTAAAATGAATGACAAGTGTTAGATTATGGGTGTTTATTTCCCGTTAAATGTGAACTTCTTTTACAGTGACTAGAGTCCCATTTCGACAGACAAAAACTGTAAAAAAAAAAAAAAAAAAAAAAAAAAAAAAAAAAAAAAAAAAACAGCTCATCTTAAGTTTATGACATCAAAAACCCTTAACGGAATTTGTGTAGTTATTTATGACTCTGTTTCAGATACTTTTTTGCTGTATTTAAATACGTAGTGTGGCGAAGTAAAGTACTTTAAATGAACATATCTAATAAGTGGGCAAACACGTAAAGTTCTATTTTCCCGTTTTGGATTTATATAGAAAAAAGTAACTGTGGGGTGCTACCACCATACCAGATTTAAAAAAAATCCACTGAACCTTCATTTTTTAAACTACGAACTGATCATTCAGTAAGGTGTGCCCATGCATTGTTGTCTAACTTTCCTACGGGTTCATATTAAGGATTAAATCAATCGGACTTATTGATCATGCAATGAAAGACTAAGCACGTGTGTAAGATAAAATTTGATAAAACAGAAGATAAAGATATATATATATATATATATATATATATATATATATATATATTACCGGTATGTTCTGGTTTTCATATTGAAAACACGAAGATAATTAAATCCGCAAAGCGCATCTCCTTCAATTCGCCAAAGTGCGACAGGTTGAAATCGATCACATTTTCCCACCTACTCGGGTAAATCACAGTTTTTACGAAAATAAAATATTTTCTTTCATTGCAGATAATTCAGCACTACTACAATGCGTTGCAAGGATTTGCAAATGGTGCACCAGTTAAGCTACATAGATAATAACTTAGAATGTTAGTATTGAGACAAAAAAAAAAAGAAAAAAAAGAAAAGAAAGTAAACATGAGCGCATGTGTTAAATTAAAAAAAAAAATAAATAGGAAAATAAAAAATGTAGCACCAATGCTTTATATAATATTTATTACAAAAAATCGGATAATTCCGGTAGGATCAGCGTTATTCTTTACACTTTGTGCTTGGTTTATTGTCGCGTAGAAGTACTTTAAATTTAACACATGATGCAAAATATGATGGAGTTACCTACTTTAATGGTTAACTACTTTAAAGTTCTGTGTTTTTTTAGACATTTATGCAAATCATTATTTTTGATTTTTGCTTGGAACATATAGTGCAACAAATTGTGCATCAATAATACAAACATTCAACTATTCTTCATTATTTTACACAAATAATTATAGCGTTTTCTACCTTATCAAAAATTTTCATTGGAGAATGAAATGCATAGATATCGCACCATTTGTGATTTGACCGATAATTTTGTTTTATAGATTACGATTTTTTATGTTTTTCATGTTTCCGTAATGCTTTTGCTTTGTTACTTGGTAACCCTTTTTCTCCCTGTAGACTCGCATTTTTAATAAGGAGTTTTTTTTTTTTTAAAGTTTAGTGTAATTACCTAAATTACGTCTAAAATAATAATAATAATAATAAGAAGAAATTATGTGTGTACTTTACAGTAATAGTATTTTATTTGATGAATACATATAATTTATAAGAATTTACTTGCAATAGTGTTGTTTTAAATCTTCAGTTTTTCAATAATTTTGTTTTTCTTTTTTTCAGATAAATGATCGGCACTCCAAATAAAGAAACATTAATCGTCAAAAAGATTAAATTATTAAGCTCTAAAATCTAAAGCTTAAGTTAGAAATCAAAACTTTGACATCTTTGAAATTGGAAATAGGTAAGATTTTTTTTAAATTTACATCTTATATTATTTTATAGTTTAAATTTTTAGCTAGGGCTTTTTCTCTTTCTTATAATTTGTTATTGGTAATAGCTTAAATCCTTATTGACTTGCTTCTAAAAACAGCAATTTATTTTATAATAATCCTACTACTTTTGAAATCAGAATGCTTTGGATAGTCATGACTACGAGAAAAAAAAAAGAAGATCATCTAGAATGTAAATGAGGATTTTATGATGAATTAATTCAATGCAATTAAGCCCCTATGTGCAAATTGCTGATTTTATGAGAAAATGTGATGCCATCCCATCATTAAAAAAAGTATGCAGCATAATCTTCACACATTTTTCTGATCAATTCAATGAATCAACACTAATGTACTGAAACAATAGCTTTTTCAGTTTCCTCACAAGCAATGTCTTTTAACAAAGTCTTATAAAACATACCTACACAGTTCTCACAAATAATAGAGGATTGTCTTCCTCAATTTATCTTCTGTGCAATATTTTAATACGCACGTTAAAAAATAAAAAATATATAAAAACATAAAGTAGGTATTATCGCTTCAAAAAATATCAGTTTAGAACATTTCGGACTTGAATTTCATTTTAATTGTTAACATCCAGAAACATAATGCAAATTCTGAGAATATGTGGACCATGCATGTATCCACATAATTAGGCGTGCTCAGAATGCCTTATTGATTAACGTGTACACAATACTCCTCAGCCCAACAATTGAGAATGACGCTGCTATTGCGTCATCTAAACTTCACAGGTTGATTGTATATTATTCAACATAATTAGCTTAATTAGTCCTGAATATGAAATGAAAACAGCGAAAAATGAAGTATTCTCTTCTGTATCATTAAATCTCGCAAGTATCGTTAAACATGAAGGAAATTGATGAAAATCTAACGGGTCAATTTTTACTGACGGGTAAAATTTTTACTTCAACACGTGTTTTTTTTTTCTTCTTTATTTATACATTATTTTTCATTTTGTGGGCTATTGAAGATTTTCGTTAGGATTGTTTTTACTCATAGGCTAATAGTGGAGAATATGTATCTGTAACAATGTATGAAATGCGAAAATAATAAAAATCGTATCCCACATTTTTTTATGAAAAAAATAATATTTACTAACAACCAATCATATTTTTTCTTGCTTCTCAATTTATTCGTCCAAAATCAAGTATCAATGTAAAAATGAAATGAAATGTACAATGTATGAAATACTACAACAACTAACGTTGTAATGTTTTTCATTAATTTTCTGCACAAATGTGTTTATTTCTTTTTAATTATAAGAAATTAGAAGGATTAATGCTAAATTATTATGCATAAGTAGTTCTTGAAGGGCTCAAAAATATTTTAAACCATTTTGTCACATATTAAGTGCATAAATGAGCCTTAAAAATTCTTTTCCAGATTTTAACGAACTATTAAAATTATGTTAAAAAAAAGTTTTGAAACTATTATCTTGACGGATAAAAGGGACGAATTCTAAAAAGAAGAGTTTTTTTAATCACGGTTATAGATGTAACATAGTAAATGCTGAATTAATTATCTGAAATAACTATCAAAGAAAAAAAAAAACCTAATTTGTTGGCATCTTCAGATCACTAAGTACTCGAAAAAAAAAAAAGACTTAAGTTCAGGTGAAACTACAGTCAGAAACATTCAGAATGGACCAAAGAACAACTACCGGGCAAATAAATGTACTATTGACACCTGCCGTGGAAGTATCGTCTCTTAGAAATATATTTTAAAAATGTATTACATGTTTTATATAGAACAGTACACAGAAAGGTAGTGAAAAAAATGTATGAAATGAAACTTTTATTGTTTTGAGTTAACAAAGAAGAAGTGTTTACTACAAAAAAAATAATTTATTAAGTATGTAACCATTAATAATTGAGAACAAAACACTTTCTGTATCTCTCTCTTTCTCTATCTCATCCTCAAAAGAGGGGGAAAGATGCATTGCTCCAATACGCGGCATAATTTCTCTTGGTGGTTGCTTGTTTTAACCGCATCATTTAGCGTGGCGTTTCTCAACAATTTTGGTCACACGGACTGGCAAGAGCTTTTGAAAAAAAAAAAAAAAAAAAAAAAAAACACGAACTGGTTATGTTTTTTCCTCTGTTTTAATTTTATTTCTTCATTGTGATATTCTTTTCCGAAAAAAAAAAAGTGAGACACATCTTGCATTTACGAACCCTTAAAGACATTTACCTTTGTTTTACGGACCGGTGAGTGCTTCTCCCCCCCCCCTTTTTCTGAAAGGTAAAAAAAAAGTGATTTAAGGACCATTAAACTAGTGTGAAAAACAGTCTGTCAACGGCTGATGTTTTTCTTTCATTTTTGCACAATATAATAATACTAAAAAATGAATTAATTGTAAAAGTGCACTCCTTTTTTCTTTCTTCAATAAGCCAATGTTTTTAATGTGGACGAGCGAAAATCTCTCCGAACCGGTCAACATTTTTACGGACTGGTACCGGTCTGCCTGACCACCGGTTTCAAACCGCAGATATAGAGAACGAAATGATGGACATAAATTTCTTTATTTAATGGAAAGACATTTATTTTTGACGCGAAAACGCACTTATTTCTATTCTCGCGTAAAATAATTTTTAAAAGCGCCCTGTCATGTGAGAAAGCTAAGATTTAGAGCCCTGTTTCACAAGTACGGTTAGCACCGATAATACAAAACATTTAATACTTAGGTATATTGGATACGCTTAAGATGTTAAGTAAATTTAATTATATTGGTCAATTTAAGATGCTAAATATATCTTTATGGTCTCTACTGCAGCGAATAAATGATCTTTATAGGAGCGATAAAACAATATCCCAGTAAACGATCATATTTTATGTCTAGACAGAGAAAAAAAATCTCGCGTGTTAATAATGAATTCAAGCTACCCTAATGGAAAACAGGGCTCCGAAATTTCTTTAGTGAAGTTTTACGTTGTGGTGGCATTTATTTTCATTATGTGAGCGAAATTAATTGCAATATAGGAAATCTTTAATCTAAGATCGCTGGGAGACAGCAAAATAAATTAAAGACGGTGATGCTGAAAGATGAGACACGTTTCCTTTTATCTGACTAATAGGTACTTCCGAAAATCGTGCCCCGAACACTAATGAGGAAAATCAATATTCCACGCTAAATCCTTGAAGAAGTTTACGGTCTCATTAGCAGGGAGCCTTAAAAGAGGGCTGATTGGACTCTTACCCATAAAGTTTCATTACTGAAGGCTGTAGAGCTGCCGTGGGTATGTGTTAGTGGTGAGTCGGCGGTTTTCCGTCAATAAAAGAAGGCCAACAAGGAAGTTAAAAATTTTAAATGATATTCCCTTCTTTAACGAACTTCGTTACTTGGGAGTTAACTACAAGGGATATTACGGGAAGGTTGAGCAAGCTATTGATTGCATTTAGAAGAAAGATGGGGGAAATTCTACTTTTTAAAGCTTTTTTTAGGGGGTACTTTTTTTTTTGTACGAGGCATAAATGGAGATGGAACATTTCGTGAATATTATTTAGTTTGCATTGAGGGATGGGTTCAAGGAATGCGTGGTGATATTTTAATTGATGGGGTTGAATTCAAAGGTATTTAATTTTTTTAATTACTTCAAAATGTTTTAGATCTAAAAATAAATATCATTTCTAAATTGTGACTAAAATAGTAAATTAGTAACAAAAATTTAAATAGTAAAAAAAAAACATGAATAAAAGTTTTAAAATATTTCTCAAAGGGTTTCTACAGTTGTGATTTTTAAGATTCATTATAACCTTAAAGATGTATTAAACATCTCGTTTAATGAAAATAATTTGAATTATTAAAAATGTATAACGATAATACCGGGAAGCATAAAAAGTTTTACAATAACAGAGTACCAACAGCGTTATAAAAACATAACTATATTCTTACGTCTTTTATTTTTATATACCGTTAACTTTTTAAAGACTGTAAGCCGTGAGGTAAAGATACCTTTGGTACATAAAGCTATTAAATGGCAACATAAGTGTCCTGCTGGTCAAATTTTTGCAAGTTGGTTTAGTAGCTTTCCTAGAAGTCGATTGACACATGAGTCGATTTAAAGCATTAAAGATGTAAAACTACAGCAATTGAAATAATTTGACTTTTTTTTAATTTAATTCATATATGACAATATGATTGCGATTTTTACCACCAATGTATTTCATTAGATATTTTTTTTACTAATAATAAAGCTCAAAGTCTCTCTGTCTGGATGTCTGGATCTCTGTGACGCGCATAGCACCTAGACCGTTCGGCCAATTTTCATAAAATTTGGTACAAAGTAGTTTGTAGCATGGGGTGTCCACTTCGAAGCAATTTTTCGAAAATTCGATTTTGTTCCTTTTGTATTTCAATTTTAAGAACATTTTCCGGAGCAAAATTATCATAAGATGGACGAGTAAATTACAGAATTATCATGATGCGGAATGGGAGAGCAAATGGACATAGCCAATTGGCGAGAAATTCATCATCCATTATTTGTAAATATATAGGCGAACCAAATGACCTTTTAGTTTTCTACTACGGGCAAAGCCGTGCGGGTACCACTAGTTTACAAATAAAATCACAGTGTATTTTTCAAACAACTTCTTTTTTTTCCCTTTTTTTATTGCTAAAATTAAGATTTAATGGTGTCAACAACAACAAAAAAAAATGTATACTTTATTAATTATCGGATTTGGAAAGTTTTCAAATTAAGCTTTAATTTTAAGAGACATATATGAAAGCCTCACTTGCCAAATCGATTAACTCCATGAAACAAAAAGTAGCGAAAAGTTATGAAGAAGATTTTGTTATTCACAGGTGTAAATAGGCCCTCGTGTTACATTTTCTGCTATCACATGGTTTGAAAAGTACTGAATCAAAACATGAATATAAATTTACACATTAAGCATCAATAAAGCACTATTAAATTGAAAATGAGGATTTTTTAAAAAAAACCGGAGTTGATCGATTTGGAAATTGAGGCATCCATATGTGTTTCTCAATACCAAAATTATATTTTCAATATTTTAAACCATCGTCTACAATCTTCGATCGCCTTCAAATGTTTACAGCATAATGCTATTGAGCTAAAAAACGAAAAGAAAAAAAAATCCTCAAAACCAAAGATGATATACGCGAAAATAATTTTGACATATTTACTCTTATTAATGAACCTCTTTCTTCTTGTTTAACTATTCCCGTACAAACAGCTCCGAAATTTGTATATCCATCTTCATCTCACGACATAACGCAATCCATTAAATCCACGATCGGCTAACTCCGCAGCTCTGGCAAAAACTGAAACAATTATTCAACCGGAGTAATTTATAAGATAGAAAGAAATAGATGTAAGCGAGTAAAAGTTCTTTTTTCGGAGATGTCAAGAGCAAGAGGTTCGTGCGAGGGAATCGACGCTTTAATTGAAGATGTCAAAAACACGCAATGCCTTGGATCCAGTTTTTATCCGAAAAGTAATTTCGATGACATTAGGAGGGCAATCCGATTTTCTGAAGTGTTCTGACTCTTCGAAGGATGTTTTTGTTTCACTCAGAAAACCAATTGAACTGTGAAGTAACAAGTAATAATCTCTTCTCTAGGATGGATGGAGAGAAGTTTTAAATTAAAGTTTACCGTTCTTTTGGAAGGTTGTTTAATTAGATAACTTAGCAATAACAAAATCGCACGAAACATATATTTTAGGAGGGCACTGTTAAGTTTTTCCTTAACCGGAACACGAATTGGATCCCGAGTTGGAACAAGTTAAGGAAGAAAGGATTTTTTTTCCTTCAAGAAAACAGATTCGCAACGGTGTTCCGGCCCTAAATCGTCACATTTGCAGAGAAATCAAAGGAAATGTTTGACCTTTCGTTCTATGTGCATCTTAACATTCAATGGCGAATGTCGACATTTACCATATTTCAGTTTTTCACTCAAACGCACACACGGTTTGTGCGTCCATATAAATACAGTGGCTCCCAAAAGTCTTCGTACACCTACGACTTTCAACGAAATAGGCCCCAAATCATTGGCTAGAATTAATATTTTGGAATAGGTACTTAATTTTAAGATCTATGACCAATTTTTAACAAAACTGCATGAAAAGTTTTTAAAAAATATTAAAACTTAATTTTTTTAAAATCAAAAACCGAAAAGTGCCGGAAATTTTATCTCACAAAAGTCTTCGTACACTTTATAAAATGTCTATATATTATTGAATAATCTAATTTTTGATTAAGTTATTAATTAGTAGAATATCATGCAGTATTAATAACACGTTTTAAATGTCTGGGAATAGATTTCATTCTTTTTCTTTCTTTTTTTAGCGTAATTTCTGAGTAAGTGTTCTACTACACTTCGAGTATTACTATTTCTAGCTCTATTTTCGTTTTAAAGCCCTATTTTCGTAATGTAGCCTCCAGAGATCTCTAAATACGTTACATTAAGTTACAATCTGGAGATTGAGGGAGTATTTTCTAAACTTTAGGACAATTTTCGAGGCACTAGACGCAAACGTTGAAAACCGTGTGCTTCTTATCGTTATCTTGATAAAAAACAAAGTTGTTTCCAATAACCAAATTTTTGGCTAAGAGTTCAAAATTGGTTTTTAAAATATTTAAAGGAACAGCGTGATTCATTATTTCATCAAAAAATTACAAACTACCAAGTCCTGATGCTGATATGCACCCTCACGCTAGAACACCTCCACCGTCCTGCTAAACTGATCCAAATAAGTTCTTAAGATTAAGTTCCTAATTTTTTCTTCTACTTACAATTATACGACAATTTAACCAAAAATGTTAAATTAATGTTTATCTGTAAGTAAGACATGATTCTAAACTGTTTTTAGCTTATTTATCATTGATTTTGGGACGAAAAACGTAAGCTTTATGTTTTTCGCACGCCAAGAAAATTTCTGCGGGAAGAGGTCCCATTTGATCCAGCTAATCAAAGAACTTGGCGAACAATTTTAAATGAAAATTAAATGCAAAATGTTTCATTTAACTCTGCAGAAACTTTTACAGTGCTCAAATGTGTATTTTTCATAAATTTTTTAACTTTAAATCTACGATCACGTTTTGTCAACTTTGCCGGTTGACCTTTTCTTACCTAGTTTTCGGTCCGATTCCTTTCTTGAAAGCATTTTATCAAGCGCTTTACTATACAAACAAATAAATTAACTAATTTCGAGACATTTCAAACCAATTTACCACTACTGTGGGAAAAAAAATCAAATTTTGAATGGCGTTTGCGGTTTTTTACGAATACCAGCCATTTTACAGTAATAAGCAATATATTAAGGAATGAATAAACAAAAAATTAAAGCCAAATGACTTATAAGGGTCAACACAATGCAAAAATATTAATAAAACGGCATATGATAATTTTAATCATGAATTTATTCGAAAACATTTGAGTGTACGATGACTTTTGTGGCGTGTTATTTCTCTGTCTCTTCGTTTTCTGACCCATTTCAAAAAGAAGATCCGTCAATAGTTTGAAAAAAACCAATGGGTTATATTTAGAATGACATAGAAATGATTTGAAAAAATATTGGACTTTATATTCGAATTCAGTTTTGAGTTATTTTGGTTTTACTAAAAAATTTCAAAGTGTACGAACATTTTTGGGAGCCACTGTATGTGTTTACGTGCACCGGTACTTCGTAACTGTTTTTTCTGATGGTAATCAGACTGCTGCCAGCAGACACTGTTTCATTTACGCCTAGTAAAAATATTGAGGCATTTTCCTTCAATTAAAAGTACACAAGCATTAAAATTTATAAAATAAAGTAGTTATCTCTAATTTAAAAACATCAATATACTTGTTGAAACTAATTTCCAAGCAAATCCTTTTTTAACCGAAACACAGATTAAATCTCTCAGTACAAGAAAAATATTAGTTAGAAATTAAACCAGGTATTTTTCAAAAGTCTAAAGATCTTGCTATTGCTTCCTATTTGAGCTCCAAATAGATATTGTTATCGTATGAAATTAGACTTTCTAACTATTAAATTTCTTTATTTGTACTCAATGCATATAAGTTTACAAAGTGCTACTATGTCATGCTTTATCTGGTAGTAAAAGGAGTGCGTTATCTTCGTTTTTTCTGGTAGTACAATTTTGTAAGAATAGTTTCCTTTTTTGCTTTTTTAACTAATATGTCATTTAAACGTCATTGAATTTGGCATCTTTTTTTCGAAACTTATGAATTTTACTCTTTTATCAGAAAAAAATGTTTTTTATTTTTTTTTATTATTTTACTTTTTAAGGCAGAAAATGACGAACGGAACTTGACAATTGATTCGAGAAGAAGTTAATGCTAAGAAATGCTAATTCGACGAAGTTAATGCTAAGAACAGTTATTTTAGCATATTTCTTTTTCGAAAGTAACTACTGATGATTTTGGATTGTTTTTGCATTTCAAGTAATGGACTAATAAAAGTAAGATAGGTGGGAAAATCGAAAATATCAGATGCAAGGACGAAGTTACTCTCCTTTGACATACGTTTTGAAAATGAAATGTACGTTTCATAAAATGTCTTTCGTGTTGCCTCCTGTGTTATATGATTAGTTTATGCAGCCTTAAACCTATCACCAAGATTTTTTTATTCGTTGCTAAAGCAATTTTCAGACTCATAAAGTCATATTCGACTTGAGCATGTTCTAAGAGTTAAAGTACAGGCATACCAATTACATGAGAAAAAAGTATTTTTACATAGTTTCTGTTACTGGTGTCCTTAAAGAAGTTTCTTAAAATTCTTTATTTCTAACCACGAATAAATTGAAATTTAAATAGGAGGGGTTTCTATTTCCACTGTTTTTTTTCTTAAATGAATTAGTGCTTCGAGATGTTTTAAAACACGATTCTGCATTTCAACAGATACTTTGTCTTGAGGTAACACCACAATTTTCTGTACGTTTTTCGTATCAGGACATACACAGATAGAATTTTATTTGTAAAACCAGACCAGATCATCAAAATTTTAAATTATTTCTTTTTCAACATATTGTGTTTCTTTGAATGGCAACCCGATATGATTTTCTTCTTTCCAAAGTTGGGCAAAACATTTGCTATTCTTCTTGAATGGATTTTCTTTGGAAATCTTTTGAACATAAACAAAAATGTAATGAAAAGCAAAGTTGCTTGAATCTGTATTTATTTGATTCTCTCCTTGAAGTATTTTCTTTCATTTTTAAGAATAGATGTTGGCAATACCACGACGTCTCGAGATTTTTGTGTTGGCATCTCGAGAATCTTTAGTGTGTTTTCGTCTTAAAGTTCCTTTATTTAATAAATCCAAAAAATATGAATTGATACCGCTTTTAGCTTTTAAGAAGAAACGGGTTTAGAATTTAAATTTGTTTGGAATCTTGAGGTTTTTGTAATGCAAGGTATTAAGTCTCCAAGACTTATTTTTTTTTTCCTTTCTTTGTTTTGAATTTATTTATTTATCTATATATCTGTATATCTATATTTAATTCCCTCACTCATGATAACATTTCTGATGCCCTTTTTTGATTTTAAAACTCTGTCTTCAACATTTCTGGAAAACAAAAAGAAAACTAAATTATAGAGAGAGATGGAAATTAGCAATAGCAGGATTTAATCGTAGTTTTAGCAAAGTAATTATTCTTCATCTTCGCCTAACTAACATACATGGCGGGGATTTCTCGTACTAAACGGATATCAGCTTTGCGGTTAGATTGAACGCGTTGTGTGAAAAATTCGACTTTCGAGGGCTCTACTAAATTTTAACCACAGGAAATTGCTTTTGGTTCGTAATCAGTAGATGAAACGTAAATCACCAATTTGATGTATGTTTCTTCTATTAATCAAAACTATAAATATATTTATCAAGCGCATGAATTTCTATTTATCTTAAAATATTGTTGTTCATTTATTTTTTACAGAAAAATGTGTACTCTCACTTCTTTATTTCTTCAAAAAACATTTTTTGTAATGCTTAAAAAAGAAATACTTAAGTCTATGAAGGTGTACGTATTTCTTTTACGTAACGTAACGTACAGACGTGAAACCATCTGTAATTTAAACTTATTCTTGATTGAAATTTAACAATCATTTTTAATTACAGGGGGTTGATCAGCAACTAAATTCGTCTAAAAGCAGAACTATTATTCTTTGTTAAAGGAAGATACATTTACTATGTTCGTAGCCCCACTAGATGGCCCTGGCTCTTAACGGGCTTTGACAATTTATTACTTTTCTGTGTTAAACCGATGATGCTCATGCATCCATCAATCAATATCAACGTTTCACTGTTTGTTTATTTTTGATTGGACGTCGCCCATTTTGACCGCACGAAGCGCAACAGGGAACCCCAGCATCCACCAATCAAAGGCAACAAAATGGAATCAGGGGTTCTCTGTCGCGCCCCTTTGTTGCCATGACTTTCAGTAACTGTCACGGCCTATAAGATTTAAGTGGGGCCATGCTCTGTCAAGTTTTTCTTTTTTTTTTTTTTTGCATAATTGTTATAAACCAAGATAAATTATATTTAGAAAAATACAAAAACCATGTAGTACTAATGCTAATCATTACTTCTAAAATATGTCATTAAGTGACTTATTGCTGAGAAAAATAAGAACATTTTGATTGTTTTGAGAAATAAATATGGAAATATTGAAATCCTCATGTATATATATATACTAGCCAAGGATCGAGTAACGCTCCTGACGTCATAAGCAATGAAACTCGCTCCAGGACATGATAATTTGATAATATGTTTTGGTAACGTTTAAAATGCAGGGAAAGGTTTTATGTGACAAGGCTGAACTGAATCCGGTAACTTAACTGTTTTACTGGTAAGATTGTGTCATTTCAGGGGAATGAACAAACGAAAAAGGGGTCAATCATGAACGCTATCTACTGAAGTTTAGGGTTAATCCTTTGGAGTAAGGGTTAAAATTTCAACTATCAAAATATCACCAAAGAGGCAATGGCTTCTTTCAAATTTAGAATTAATTTTCACTCATCATATATTGGCGGGCGATTTTCTGGTAAATAATAAAAAAAAAGAAAGCAAGTATAAGAATTAATTAATTTGAATTTTGACATCTTGAATTCAAATTATGTTTTTTGCAATCACGAGTGTGTGTGTGTGTATGTAGACATATGTGGTTGTGCACAGGCATGGGTGTGTGGGTATGTGTGTGTGTGTAGGTGTGTGTATGTATGCGTGTTTGTGTGCATGCATGTGTGTGTGTTTCTGGCATGCATGGTCTGAGTGCAGGCACGTGTATGTGTGTGTGTGCGTGTATGTAGGGTACGGACGCAACCTGCGGACCGTTTTCGCTAGAGGCCGGTCGACGGTTGCGACAGAGAGATGCAGGGGGAGGATAAAATCAGCGTAACGTCATGGACAGTCAAATGAGAACAATAAGCAATGTGATTGCTCAAAAATCTAAGAAATATTTTACATTACTTCCGTGAACGCCCACAAAAAGTATGTGTTTAATAATACTAAAAATAGGGATGCATACACTCATGCATGCACGTGAAAAGCAACACGTTAAAAGTATATAATTTTTTGACACTTTAAACACGTACAAAAAGTACAGTAAACTATATAGCTTGATAATTATAGTATTGTTACAAATTCTGTAAATAGTAATTATTTTTATGATTAATTTGTTGTAATCTGGCTAAATTTGGCGTTTATTTTTCGTCTAAAATTATCTTAGTAACGTAACCTGTAAATAGTTTCTTGAAATGTACATACAACCCCCCAACATTCGTCTGAAGTATACGGTCCCCCCGTTTCGGAATGATAAGATTTGTGAATGGAGTAAAAAGAAAATATGAGAAAGTTATAGAACGGTGTAGGATTTTCTGGAATATTTGAGAGCTCTCTTTCGAGGTTTATAAATAGCAATGAGGCGAGTTCAAAGTCAGACTGGTTTGAGCCGTTGCGCTGCGAGCATGTATTTGGCTCTGTGTGCAATAGCTTTCGCGCTGTTTTTTTGCATATTTTGAAGTAAATACGTGTGTGACCGTTGCGTTTACGGTGTTTAATTGTTATTTGCTTAATTGCTGATGATTGATTTAGCTGTTGTAACTACATTTCCTGTACATAGCTCTACATAAATCTCCTGTGTTTTCTCAAGAACTGTGTCGTCATTTAAAGAAAGTTTGAAGCTGCACTGAACTCGTAACAGTATTAATATAAAATAAATAAAAACTACGTATACTATACAATATTTGTTTACTTAGAGACATATTAGCGAAAAAACTAATTGTGTTGTTGTTGTTGTTACTTATGCCACTCGGTCGGGAACCCGAGCCCGAGTAGCGATGCTACTTGATTTTAAGGCAGAGGGGTTACGGCTTCCGTTAAATCGAGCGCCAATTTCTAGGTGGAAGTCCGATTTGGCAAAGACAACACAATAGATGGCAGCACCATCTACGGACAGTTCGATAATTTAGAACCAGACCAGAACCGAATAACTTTCTGCTCTAGCACCCCCTGAGGTATCGTTTCACTTGGAGGACATTGTGACCCCGAGCATATTTAACGTCGCCCAGTCACCATTAATGACGACGGTGGATCTTCGACCAACGAGGATCGAACCCGAAACCCTCCGGTCACAAGTCCGATGCCTTACCGATCAGGCCACCACGGCCAAATTGTTCAGAACTGTTATTAAATAAATACAAAATCCAATATATCTTATTTTCCTTTAATATTTACAAAGCTGTAACAAAGAGGTTAAAAACATTTTAACAGCCCAGACAATTATTATTTTTTTGCTATCCATTCTATGTCAGATAATCTATCTCAAGCGAAAAAATTCAAAAACGAAAAGCTTTCTCTACTACATAAAGAAATGACAAATACATTGCGTAATACCGAATAACCATCAAGAAGAATTCTTCTCGACGCATCAAAAATGTCATCCGAAAAATATTGAAAACTAGATACACAGGATTTACTCCAAATCTTCGAATGATGTGGCAGAAATCCAAAATAGTTTTGACAAGACAACAAAATTTATCCTTTGACAAAGATAAAAGACAAATTGTTCTGACCTATGTTAGGAAAGTTTTGTTAGACTGATATATTGATAATAACAAGATTTTATGCCGCTTTGCTGTTTAAAGGAAAAGCATGGAAACGAAAATATTCAAATGAAATGCGCATATCAAAGTGCTATTTATTTATGATGTCTTGTTAATGAAACTTTCATTCGTTCAATTTATCTCTTACAGCATCTAAAACTATTCATGATTGTTTTAATGAAAATCATTTCAAAAGCTTCGTTGAAATTTAAAGTCTTACGATTGCAGTTTTACCTTCTTTAATTGAAGAAAAAATAAGGGATAAATACTGTTTGCATAAAAATATTTAGTTTTCTTTAAAAAAAATGCTATTTTTAATTTATACTGCTTGTATGGCATTTAGTCTTACTTAAGTTTTTTTTTTTTTTTTTTTTGAGTCTTTTATTAATAGTTTTAGTTTTTAGTTTTAAGGAATGAAAGTAAAAGATAGAATTAGTGACAGGTATGCCAAGGAAAAAATAGTAGAATAGCAGAGAAATAAAGGGTGCAAAGGAAAAAAAATGTTTTGGGACTCTGAGCTTCGCGCCCAAGTTTGTTCAATTATAAGATTAATAGCTTCCGTAAGATTTTACATAAATACTGAACAAATTACAGTGCTTAGATGGATTTATTTAATGTGTCTTTGATTTACAATTTACACGAAATAACTCATTTTAATTGTATCTTATGTTTTGCATAAAATATAACATGCTCATATGAATAGGAAATCTAATAAGACAATATTTGATTATTTTTTATTAAAGGAAGAAATATGATTCATTGCCGATAGATGAATCATACATCGATTACACTTTTGTGATTCTAGGGATTTTCTTTGCGTGTAAAAAAAAAAGGCTTCTCATGAAAATGAAACAAACACTGGCATTTATACAGAAAAGAGTTTTTTTTTTAAATTAAATAACTCAAATCCATTTTAAAATATTTTCTCCGCTTATTGAGAACTTTCCTTACAACAGAAAAAGAGAACTCAGTAATGCAAATGATTTTTCTGTGTATTGCAAAACATTGAGAGAAAAAGCATGTGTTACTGTTTTTTTTTAAATAAAAATATAGTTTGTCTTTTTCTATACTTAATAGATGTTTATATTATAATTGGAAATAAAAGGATTATAAATATACTAAAACGAGCATAAGCATTTAAAAAGAAAGATGCTTTTGAGAAAAGCTTACCGCTTTACTTAAATAATTTACCCCACTTAATGTAAAATAGTATATATATATATATATATATATATATATATATATATATATATATATATATATATATATATATATATATATATATATATATTATATATATATATATATATATAAACATGTACAAATATTTCGTTTAATTTCTAGAATCGAGTTTCAACGGGGTTTTTGCCCTCAATGATAAACAAATAAAACACAATAATGTTTTTTTTTTCTAGCATGTGATCAAATTTTCGCTTATTTGTAGGGCATTGAGTAAGAAGATATCATTCATAACTTGATTTTTTTTACTTATTCAAATATAAAGTTTTCGTTTTAGAGAAATATTTTTATCACTCCCATTGTCCATCACTTCTTTTCTCGAGGGACTTCAATCTGGTAAGTTACTGCATGACAGCTACAGGAGACCCTCTCGAGCGATGTCTATGTTATTGATTAGTGATAAACAATGAGGGGCGGTGCATCCCCATATACATAAACTCACATTAATGAAATATAAAAGAATATTTAGTTTCAATTTTACAATGCAATTTCTATGCAACATACGATGCTTCCAGAATTACTGACATCCAAGATTTTGTAAGAGATTTAAAGAGAAAAAAATTCAACTTTTTTTTTTTTGGTCATGAAGCTCATAGGAGTGAGGCTGAGAAACTGGTTTTACACCAAAATGTAAGTGCAAAATCGTTTCTGGTGATTTTTTTAACTATTATAGGAGATGATAACCCCATGAGTCTCCCTCATTGCTACAAATCTTCATTTTTTTAAACTTTTCACCTCTCCAGCTCCTCGAAAGAATGTAAACAGTTATAATACAAAGCTCCCCTCCTTATAAAACTAATGCCTATAAAAAAGTTGAAAACTAAAAAAAAAAAGGGAGGGAGGGAGGTGCTATCTCTAAAAATGAATATTTAATTGGGGAAAGCGGTGGTTATATTTGTATTCAGGGATCATTTTACAACAGAAACCATTATTTCTTACAACATTAATAATAAGACTCAGCAAATATGGAGTCAAAATAGTTTTGAGGAAATTCTGTTTGCCCCGAAGTGTGCTTAGTGTGTGTGGGGAGGAGGGAGGGAGGATTAAGACATTTTAAAATGCAAATAAATTTGGCTATACCTTTTTTTTAAAGGAAATTTATTCAAAGAAAAACTAACTCATCTGTACGACATTGAAATGTTTTAACTAAAAATGTTAACATTTATAGCCCAACACTTTTAAGATGTAATAAGATGACACAAGAGCAACAAAAAGGGCACAGAAATTATTTTTTGTAAATGTATATAGGTCTTTCTAATCTTTAACTTTTGCTTCGATATTTCTTTTATCTATTTTGTGATAAGCGATGAAATACAATTTCATTTCACACCTTTTGTTTGTAAATTTTCTTTTTCATTGCAAGCCGTTAAAATTTTCCAAAACAGTTTTACGTAAGATTGATAAACCTTCTTTGCACACAATTCAGGGAAAGAAAAATACTAATATCATATTTAATTCTAATTTAGAACGCAGATAATTCTTCTGATAGGAAAGTACGAATAAAAACAAAGATAAGCGACTTAGAAAATTGTGGATGAAAATAATAGATGTAGCAGAATGAAAAATGTTTCTGTCTTGAATAAAAAAGCCTTCCTTTAGTTGCAGAATGAAAAATTTATCACTGAGTTTTTGCATTGAATCCTAATATTATGTTTGCTAGAGATAGTAATGATTCTGTAAAGCCTTTTGCGATTTTTTTACAGAACTTTTAACACATTCACTATCTGTCATTGTTTTTTTCCCCTCTCTTTTAAACAAAAAAGATTTTTGATATAAGTGAAAAGAAATTTCTTACACTTTGGTAGCTTGCCAACATTTTCTTTTTTTTTTTCAATGAAAGAACTTTGTTAAAATAATTTTATTAACGTTTTAATTTTTTATGTATTTTATTAAGACAACAGCTAATATGTTTTGATGACATGTCAGCCAGATACTAATATTAACTTACGATTTATTGCTGCTTTTGTAAATTATACGCATTGAGATAAAAATAAATGTCTTATTCTGAGGCAAGGATTTATGATGAAGATTTCAAACTCAAAATTGCATTACATTTTTGGTCTTAAAGTTGAAAGAAAGATATTGATGGTTTAGTAACATAAAAAAGGGAGCTTATGATCGCAGTCTTTTCAAACAAATATATGCTTTTCAGTGTAATTTATGCACTATTTACTTCTACCATTATTATAGGAATATCAGAAACATTAGCTGCCGTAAATGGCTAGATTCGACGCCTTCGGTGGGTTGGTATACACTCAAGTAGAGTAAAGTAATTTTCGAATTTCAAGACTCCTGTGGTTTCAAATGTTGCCTTTTAGCATCAGTAGGTTACCATTTAACTTTCAGTCTACTAGAATAATGGCCGGAAAAAATTCAAAAGTGCAAACATTTTTTTTTAAACTTTTTTTTACGATGTTGAAAATATATAACTTTGAAAACGCTAGGGTTTATACACTTTAACTATAAGTATCTATACCTCATTCTAAAAGGTTAAGTTTAAGAGAGTAATTTCTTTGTGTTTCCCGAAAGCCGAAAAATAAGCTAAAAATGGACACTTCTTTTTTAACACGATATTGCAAAATAAAACGAAGTAAAATACACAAAATATAAATATTTTATATTATGAATATTTATTTATTACACAGAATCTAAACTTTTTACAAGTTACATATTTTACATTTTATTTGGATAGTACATTACATTTAAGAACTCTTATGTATATGATTATTGTAATAATATAAGGGAGTAATATAATTGTAATATTTTCAAGGAATTCGTTAATTCCTTATTTATGAAGTTTTGTGCGAACGCGGATCCAATTAACAAGCACTCAATATGGAGAACAGCATTTAGGTCATGAAGTTTTTATCTTGTGTCGAACCTGAGCATTTTAGCTATGGATTCGAGTTTGTTCAAGATGATACTCTCACGGCTTCACCGCCAACAGCTTCTGAAGCCTACTAATCTGGTGCAATCTTCCATTGATTAGCTGTGACATGTTTGGGTTTCTGTAAAAATGTTTCGGTTTTTTATATCCTTCGATAGGATAAAAACTAATAAAAAATGACCTTTTTTCGTTCATTAAGTAAATATGCAAGTTAAATAAACGGGGGTTAATATAGCGTCACAAAACTGTGTCATAAGTTTCTAATCAGAACCTCTCACTCTATAATTCATTTAAGAAAAAAAAAGTTTGAGTTGGTTATGAGAAAAATAAAGTCAAAAGATATTCTATTTAATATTATCGTTCATTTTATAATTTTATGAAACTCCAAGTAAATTAACTGCTGGGATATTGTATTGAGGCCTTGGAAACATTCCATATTGGGACTAAAAGTATCTAAAATATAATAACTTACTGAATAATCCATACTTTAACGATCTGCTTCATTAATCGTAAATGAATTTCAATTGTATCATTAACCCTAAGTAACGTCTTTTAAAAACTGGCTTTAGTATCAGTTTAAAAATAATTATTTCTGAAAGTTTCCAGGGTTTGAATTCTTAATGTAATATTATTTGCTGCGAAAAAATGCTTATTTATCACCATATATTTCACTAAGGCAAATCGGGGGGACATGCCACAGTAGAGGCTTTTCGATAATTACCTTGCAAATTGAAGCAATAAGCTCATGAAAAAAAAACACTTTATTTTTCAACATTTAATTGATTATGTATACAAGTTAATACTCTTCAATGTATAAAATTAAATAAGAAATTGAATGCCAAAGAAAATCCTTTATTTGTGGCATGTTCCCCTTATATTTGAGGAAGATGCCACCAGAGTTCGATATGGAATTTCATTTATCTTTGCTGCAACCCACATAATTTGTCGTGGGTCCTACAGCTTGCAGTAAATTTGATTGTGATCAATAAGCGCGTTCAATTTTTCTTTTGTAGTTTCGAGGCATTATCTAAATGGTGATGAAAGAAGAGTTCTATTTATTAAAAGTTATAATGCCTTAAACAAAAGCATAAGAAAACATGCAAGTCATTTCTTTTCTATTTTATACGATACTCTTTAGTGTTTTAAAATAAAAAAATAAATAAAATAAAGTTCCCATTTCATTTGCTTCTGAACCATGTGGAGTCTTCCCCCCAAGTATAGGGGAAGATGCCACACACGTTTATTTCCTTATTGCTACAGTGCTATGGCCTGCTTCTACATGTATCGTGTGTGTAACACAAAGCGTTACTTACTTATATTGCTAATATTTTATTCAAAACTAGTGGTACCCGCACGGCTTTGCTCGTAATAGAAAAAATTAAAAGGTCTTTTGGTTCGGCTGTACGCCATATTTACAAATAATGTATGGTGAATTTTCTCGCCAATTGGTTCCACGTCATGATAGTTTCGTATCTCGCCAATAGGCTTGTGTCCATGTTACGGTTCCACGTTATGATAATTTCGTAATTTACTCGTCCATCTTATGATAATTTTGTTCTTAAAATTGGAATAAAAAAAGAACGACATCGAATTTTCGAAAAATCGCTTCGAGGTGCACACCCCCTGCTACAAACTAGCTTTGTGCCAAATTTCATGAAAATCGGTCTAGGTGCTATGCGCGTCACAGAGATCCTACAGACATCCTGACATCCTCCGGACATCCAGACAGAAAGACTTTCAGTTTTATTATTAGTACAGAAAACAAATACGTTTATGAGCTTTAAGTATGAGCAACGGAATATTATAAAAGTTGTACTCACACCACGTCATATGCTCACAAGCTCAAAAACGAGCTGATGTGTGCTTCACATGACTTCCTTTTATTCCAATTTAATGGCATTTTCCCATTATTGACAATTTTAATGTGACTATCTTAATATCACCAACAGTGGCCAAATTGAAACCAGATTAAAAAAAAAAAAAACCGCCAAATTTATCACCAAGTTGGCGACAAAACTTGGCGACGAAAAGACTGGCGATAGTTCGCCAAGTGTCCGCCAAATTGCAACACCAGTTGAATTTACATTGAAATTAACAATGATTTCCCCCAAGAAAGGGGCAAAAGACCCCTTTAGAAATACCCGAATGCAACCAAAATATCATATGCTTTTCAGTGTAATTTATGCGCTATTTACTTCTACCATTATCATAGTAATATTAGAAACATTAGGTACCGCAAATGGCTAGATTCAACGCCTCCGGTTGGGTAGGTATACATTCAAGTGGAGTAAAATACAAGTGTGAGCAAAATGGAAATTAAGGTCGATTTTTGAGTGAAATTTTTTTTTGCTAATACAATACTTCCTTTTTTGTAAAAGGAAGTAATAACGCCGATTAAAGACGATGAATTCAAACAAATGTCCAAGCGACATCCGATGTCGGACCAGACACTTCACACAAGTGGCCGACACATAAACGTATTATGAACAAACTTTGCGTCTTCCCCCGACTTACATCTTTACCCGACCCACCTCATTCTAAAAAGAAATGTTAGTCACCGAGGTTTAAGCAATATCATTTAAGGTCATGTTACATCTATTCTCCAAACGGGTTGTACATTTTTATTTTTTACTTAATGGTAGTTATTTACTTTAAGAGTATGAACTAAAGTGAGTTATTTTGTAATTTTCATTCCTTATTTAATTTATTAAGTCTTTTTTTGTATGCAGGCAAGGTGCTATTTTTTAAAAAAAACATTTATATACGTTGACTTTTAATCCCGTATATCATTGGAGTGACTTTGATTAAAGTGTCGACATCTGAGTATCTAATTACAATTTTGAGTGAATAAACACTTTTTTTATAGAATCCAAAATAAATAAATAAATAATATACAACCTTTTTAATAATAATTTCTCCTTAATCAACACTTTAAACAATTAGCGAAATTACATCTCAAAAACAAATATTTAAAATCTATTTTACCTTTCATTGTTCTGTCATCCCTATGAGAATTGTCAAACAAATGCTTGAACTTTTATTCTGATTTACTTGCCAACTCTATTCATTTTTCCCTGAAATAAAAATTGCAATATTCCTTTTACTTTCTAGAAAAAGCAAGACTCTCAGAAACCATAAAACATCTAAAGAAAGGTTTTAGCCAAGAAATAATGGCTTTTGTCGTAAGGTTTTTTATTGAAAGTGTAAGATATAGTCCATCTTATTAAGGTTATTTTCCCCATGACTAGCCAGTTGCCTAGACGTAATGTTTATTATTCTTGAAATGCCTCAATTTAAGTCAATTTTTTTTGCTACACCAGAAGCCTTCTTAACGCTTTATCCTAAATTAATGTCCATTTTTTTCCTTAAAACAAAATTACAATATAAGTATTTCAGCTTCCCGAAGCAAGAAAAGATTCGCAGTAACAGCGGGGTGCCCCTTATGAGATATTTCTAATAACGCTATTCTTGCTGATGGGCAATTTCTCCTCCTTTCTTCTTTATTCTGATCACTTCACCCCAATAAATCAGCCTCATCAAAGGAAGCTTACATGTGCTCCAAATAAATCCTTGCAAAAAGAACAACGTTATGATGAGCTTTAATCGTTAATCGAAAGAAACGATTTCATCCTCACTCTCTGCATGGTAGCGCATCATCGATTAATCAATGTTACCCCCTAAGTGCGGTCACTCCTCTTCAAGAGAAAAGATGGCCAACCACTATCGATAGATTTTCCATCGTCCACAGATGTCGGTGGGCAGTTCTTTTCCCGGCAGCAATTTTAGTGTTGCCACGCGAATCAATAATTTTCACTTTTCATTGGAAATTGGGAGTTGTTTGTTTTTACTGAAGTTCTTTGGTTAGATCTTAAAGGAATAATGGACGCAGTACAGGAGACTCGTAATCTACCAAAAGTTTGACATTGAAAACTATTATTTGTGTTTCTTGAGATTCTCTTACGTAAACTTTTGAAAGACGAAGGAATGAAAAGACACTCAATTAAAGATTCTACTATTCCCATTAAATAAGGACAGATTTTCTGTAATTGTAACTACCGTTATTAACGAATACTTTTTAAACAGCTGCAACTTTCACCTTTTTTTTAATGGAAATTGTTAACTTAAGTACTCTCTTTAACAAAATCGTGTAACCTTACAAAAGCGGTGGCATTTTGCTGCCTCCACAGCAATGGAGTACCTTAACACATAAAACTGGTGTAACGTTACACATCGCTCATACCGTTACACCAGTTTTATCAGTTAAGTTACTCCATTGCTATGGAGGAAGCTAGCTGCCGGAATAAGGTTACACAAAATGCAGAATGTTGCCACCATATTTACAAGGAGTAGGGCAGACTATTATACCTTGGACCACTTCTAAAACTTTTTGGTTTTCAAAAAAGAATGTATAATTTTTATGATTTTCAGATATTAAAACTTAACTTCAAGTCTTTTTGCATAAGTAAAAAAAAATATTTCGGATTATAAAAAAACATTTTTCTATTTTTGAATATTTTAAAAAAAAATTATGTAATTTGGTCCATGGCACATGATGCTCGCGGTCCTTGAGACAGACCTCTTGTACTTGCTTAACTGCATTACTTACGTTGCATTACTTTACGTTGCAAAAGCGCTAGCTGATTAGAATGCATGGCGCAAGGTACACCATGGTCAAGGTACAGCTTTCTCCCCTAAGGTTACACAACTTTTTTACAGTGCTGAAAAAATGTGTCCCTCTGTAAACTTATTTATTTAAAATTTTAAATTATTTAAGAGGCATGTTAAAAACGGTTAAATTCTCGTATTAACATTTAATTTCATGAAAAAAATATGTATTTAGTTGTCAGCGAATTAATATCAATAGTTTTAGTTATAAGATACAAACTAATTGCATTCAGGTTTTAGATTTTCGTTTTTAAGTGGAAAAACGTTGACATTTGTTACAGATAAAAAAAAAAGCTGTGAATAACTAACAGAAGAATTTAAGTTAAATTAAAAACAAAAATTTTATAGATGCTCAAAATTCAGACTTTATGCGTAAATATATGTCACCAAAAACGTATTCGACAGTTTAGTATTTTGAATTAATTATGCGAAAGAACAGGAAATATTCCTTCAACATTGATTTATTAGATCTGAATAAAACCTTTCAAAATAACATAAAAAAAATTTTCTGTTGAATTTACCAAAAGTTGGATGACAAAGGGCCCATAGTCAAGAAAAACTACATCTGCCCACCAAATTATATGCATCTAGGCCTTACCGTTTCTTCAGGAAGCGTACCACACAGGTACACAAACAAACAGACAAATGATATTTTATTTTATATAAATATCAAGCTACTTTGCGTCTCTAAAATATATCAATAAATTTAAACGAGTTTTTTTTTTTTTTTGTATTTTTAAATAAAATATTATTATCTTATGTTGATTTTACATTACTTTTCATATTTTTTTTTCTCAAAAAGGAGCATCCTTATCAGTTTACCCACAACCTTAATAGAAGCTTTCTCACTACTTTCCCCTTATCCCGTCCTTTTCCATTCGAAATTATTATCGCAACATGAAAACTTTACGTGATTCGAAATGCTAATCAGATCCTGTGCAATCGCATTTCTTCTCAAAGAATCCTTTTTATACTAAATTCCGCAAAATAGGTCATTCTTTCGTAATCATCCATCATGGAGTTAAAAACGGAAAGTTAATTCCGCGCTGCCGTAAAAATGTGCCACGCAATTTATGAATGATAGTTGTTATCTCTGTGCCGAATAATTTCCACAATTCTACATCAAAACTGTTAACATAGAATCATCACCACGGAAGCCTCGCTCGATTATTTGCTTGGCTTGATGCCAGGATGAAATATGCAAAAACGCGATCATATCGTTTAGTTTAATCTTTTATAGCTATGAAAATAAATTGATCTATCCACAATGCAGTTAGGGCGAGGTGGCCAGAATTCAAGGGAGAAAAAATAAATGACAATGATTCTTTGCTTTCTTAAACCACATTGTACTAATTTTTGACAGTAATGAAGAATATCAGAAGATTTTACGGTATTATTTTTAATGGTTTCTGTTGTAGGTTTATTAAAAAAAGCCATATAAACTATTTTATGTTATGCATAAATATGCTTTAGAAAAGGCAAGTAATGTTTCAAAGCTAATAACCACATTTTAATTACACCTAATAAAGATATTTACAGAAAAATAAGAAACTAAAATTGACTATTTTTTTACTGGCACTTTTAACATAGTTAAACTTTCATGGAGATGAATGAAACGTTCTTCTAAAAATGACTACTTTATCTAATACTTCTTTCTGAACCTTCAGTACAAACTTAGTTTTAAGATAAGCAAAACAGCAGCTACTACGCATACAAATGTTTAATAATAAAAAAATGTTTTTATATCGGTTGCAAAAAAGTCACAAACTTAAAAGAAAAGGAGCTGGAAAGAAAGAAATCAGCATTTTTTCTGATGAATAACACTTATTCGTTTTCTCATTTTTTTTCGCATGAAAAAACTGTTTTCTACCTCTTTCTTTTACGCAATTTCTTATCAGTTTTTTTATTATTACTTTAGTTAAGTCAATTTAGGACGTCACCTTAGTTTGTATTCCGCATCCCCCTTATTTGTTGAAATTTTTCTTTTTACGCATTGAAAGAAGAACAACCTTATAATATACTATTGCAATCTAAAAACTGAAATCTTTCTCAATTATGAAACTTATTTATATACCTCCCGGCTCGTAATTTAGGGGGGGGGGGGGGGTCAATCGCCCTCCGGCTTTGGGAACTTAATCTATTTACATGTAAGTGAGTGTAATTTTTGCCGCTTTTGACACTAATTACATTGAGTATATACCATCCCCCCTCCCCTGCAAAATTTCGAAATGACGAGCTTTAGACCTAAGCCATAGCAACGGATTAAGCAATCCCTTGTTGTAAATATCGTTATAAGAAAAAAAAACAAAGACTAGATGAACAAAGAAAAAAAATTATTTGACCAGGAAAAATATTAGTAAAAGAGCACCTGTTTTGATATTCCAATTGCAACTAAACACCGAGATGATTAAACGTGAAATTTCAAACGTCTGCAGCAAATCATTTTTGAATTATGGGATATACATACAAAGCCACATAATAGTAGCAGAAAAGGGCTCATTAATTCCCTTACCTACATCCTTTGAGGACCCCCGATAACTTCACACCCCAAGAGAACATGATTTTAATTCCAAACGAGTTTCTGTATCAGTTACTTACTAATGCTTAACATTCGCATTATAAAACTTACAGTAAATACATTTTCTTCGTTTTTTTCAAAAGTACAGAAAAATCTTTGGTGCCTTCTTTCTCTAGAGGATTCCCCTGGATACATATCTCCTACCTTTCCCTACATTTTCCTAGCCTTTTAGAATTGTCCTAATAGCGCATAGTGTGGTGGCTGACTCCACTCGATAAAAAATGGAATTCTTTAAGAGAGTTTTCCAGAAAAGGATTGACTGACTGAGCAACCGCAGAGTCAAATTCTGAGAAAAAGTCAAAATAAAATAATGTTGGTAGCAAATATTGGAATAGAATAGCCATTGGAGGTCGACTTATAGGAGTTTTTGCAAATGTGTGTCAAGTTAGAGATAGAGTCACCTGAAATTAGCATTGGGCCGACCTTACGAAAAAACAATGTCGAGTTACCGGGGTATTCGAGTTGTCCACGTCTCGAGTTACCGAATTTTCACTGTATATTGAAGTACGTACCATAGAGACAAAGAACAATCCAACATTGAATTAGTTGGGTTAATTACAAGACGATGACAAAAAAAATTTATTCGTTTTTTTTTTTTTTTAAACTCAAAAGTTCTAAACTCAAGGGATTATAAACTTTTAACTTCAATATAATGCTTTTTCGAAGATTAATGGCACAGTCGTGACTTATATTCTTATATTCTCCATTTATACGCCAGAAACGCATAATGTGTGCAAGAAGTACTTCGGAAGGTAGTTCAGCGGCCCGTTCCGAACGTGACAAAGGCATGAATTTCACACGAATTGAAGCAACAAAGCCTTTGCAACCAGTACTAATCACCAATCCTGTTAGTGAGAATCTGAATCTGATTCAATCTGTGAATGCCATTTGTAATGTTGTGTGAGGATTGTTATTAACGAGCTCTTGCAAACTTGCCAATGCGATTTAATCATTAATTTACGTCCGTTTCGCGAAATTGATGTCGCTTGCCCCGAGTTGGATCTTAAATAGGACTGGCCAAGCTAAACATTAGGGGGTATCTGTACACAAAGGAACACTTAGATTGGTGTTAAACGCAAAGCAGTTCGTGGAATATGTTTTGATAGTATGCGACAAATATTCCGTGAAAATATTACCTTCAACATTGTATTTTGAAATGAAAATTTGTTTGGATGTACTGTAGAACAGTTTTGTTGGGAAAAAAAAAAACTTTCTTTGTAATGGAAAGGTGTCCTCCCGTTTAACCAACACGCCCCCCCCCCCCCGTTTTTAATTTCAATCTTACCTTTTGATATATTAAACGGCGGAGGAAGTTCAAAATGTCTGAAAAACTGGGGATAAACCAATGAAAGCACAAATCCCAATTTAAGAAACAAAAGAGATCTAGCAATGACTTGAATTTAATTGTTATTCTACTTTTCTGTTATTTGTAAGAAAATTTATATAAAAACTATTTTTAATAAAACAATAAATGTTTGATTGATTTTAACTCCCTCATTTGCTGTTTTGTCCAAAGTCATTCTTGAACTTTGATTAAGTAAATGCAATACACTTCATGAAATATTCGAGAATAAAATGAATATATTTTTTTATTGTTAAACAAATTTTTAAAATAATCAAATCGGTTTACCCTATATTTTGCCGACATTTAAAATCCCTCCTCCTAAAGTTATCAAAAGGGAGAATTAAAACTGAAAATTAGGGAGGGCGAGAGGAAATTTCATGTTGGCTAAAATAAGGGACACATTCAAATCATGTCTCGATTTAATTGCTTTAATTGCTGCGCCTTAAAATATTTTTTGATATTTCACAGATTAAAATAAGAAAAATAAATATTACTTTTATATTCGTTATTAATCATCAATACTCATTAAGTATACTATGATACGGCAGATTGAGCTGCTATGTGTTGTAGTAGTGAAGTTCGATAGGTAAACGGGTATTTTTTTTCAGTAGCGATTTGTAAAAAAAATGTTATTTGTAAAAAAACTTATGTTTCTATCGAGGTACCTTGTCTCTATAGTCCATTGCAATACGTTTAAACTTCTTAATTCGATCATGTTAAAAGTACAGCAGAAATCCCTAAGTAATGGAATCGTAATAAATGCACAAATTTAGAAAACATTTCTGGCACATGTTTCGGGATTACAAGAAGCTGCTTTTAGAATGCAAAAAAAAAAAAAAAAAAAAAAAAAGTGAGCTCCTGGATGAAATGAAGTGTGACTTTGTTAAATCTTTTATAACGTAGCTCAATTTACTTTAAGTTTCAAAATTACTACATCTTTAAAAAGAAAGAGTTCCAAGGCAAAACCTAAATAAATATAAGTTACCATATTAAATTCGCCTAAATTTATAAGATTATTAATATGACTGCAGTCAGTTTTGTAGTTAGCGGAGGAAGGAACGTAGGAGGGGCTGTCCCGTTAAATAGTTAGTTTTTTTTGCTGCAAAAATATTGTAAATGTATTGCAAATTGCTTTTTCTTAAAAAAAAATTACTATTTGTTATTTTATATCAAGTGGTAGTCGTTTCAAAACTCATATATGGGATACATTTTTACTGCATAATTTACAAATTCATTTGGAGATCTTTAAAGAACGCAGCGAACTATATAATCAATGCAGAACTTATGATAAATAGGGCTCGATGTCAATTCCGATGTTACTGCAGCAAACATCTAAAATAATTGGCCAATTCCAAAATTTATGGATCTACGAATTCTCCTCATATTGACTGAGTGTCGTGTTTTCCTTTTAATTTGCACTTCGAAGACAGATTAGAAGATTTGATTTATTAGATGCGTGGGCTGTTCAAATGCGAAGGAAGGACAGAGGGGGTTTGGTAACCGAACGACTGTTGATTCAGGAGGTGACGCTAAATTAGAAATCGTTTGAGTTATGGAATTGGTTGCGACGACAACCAATATGCGGGTTGCTTTTAGCTTTGATTTAAGGCAGTTTGCATGTGCAGTTATAGAGGCAAAATTAAATCACAACTTCGAAAATAAATTTGTATGGTCAGAATTCGTATATGTAAATGTTATTTAATGTGAAATAATTACATATATATATATTTTATTTTATCAGTATCACGTTGTTTATTTGCTTATGATCATACATGTTTATCTGCTATAAAGTAATATTTTATAAAATTTCTTATTTTTAATAAATTATTAAAACAGTAAGGATTTAGTAATGTTATTTTATAATATGTTTTCTTTTCGTTATGTACATAGTTGGATGAATATTTGCTCTCCTGTAAAAATAAGTAAAAGAGCAATCAAATCAGTAAATAAAATAAAAAAATTCTGATACTAATTGGTAAAACGAATGCGCCAAATTGCTTACTGTGTATCAACATCTGATAAACTACTAGTTCTTATGTATAATGGGTACAGTTACTGCCGTATCGTTTCATATGAATCAAATGTGTGTATACTAGCAAATCTTATAGCAGTTATTCAAACACCGTTTCCGTAGTACGAAAAATAAAATGAATAAAATGTTTTTGAGATAGTATATGTTTGAAATAACGAAAAGCATTATATGTGTACTTTCCCGGTTTTCTTTATTTTTCCGTTAGTATCAAAGGAGAAGTATAAAGAAAAATTAAACATATAGTAATTTCGCATTCAAGCAATGAACAAAAAAAGCGTAAAATTATCAGAATCAAAAATAAATAAATAAATAAATAAATAAACTCAAAAACGTTTTCCCCCTCTGTCATAAAGTAATCTCTTGGTGTTACATGTTTCCCAACGTCCGTGTCTTTGATATATTACGACAACAAAGCCTTATGATTCTAAACCTCTAACTTTCTATTTGTTCGGGACACACAACTAAACCTAAACCCCGACCTGACTATACCTAAACAACTCCAGAGCCAAAATCAATATTCTTCCTGGAATTTACTTCAAAGATGGCTTCCATCTCTTTTGCCGAGATAGACGAGAGTAATGTTGCAATTTGCGGGCTCGCCAGAAATTTATAGCTTGCCGGTTCCCCTGTTATTGACATGGTGTCATGTTTTCCTTTTAATTTACTATTCCGGGACGGATCCGGAGCTGATTTATTGCAGAAGGGTCTTATAAAGCTTCCCTCAAACAAGGGAAGGAAATTGATATCGGAAGCGTTGTTGAGCCCTCTCCCTGGTGGAAAAGGGGATGCGGAGTAATTCGAAATCGGTTTTGGATGATTCCGTTTGTGAGTTCTTGGAAGATACGTTTTGTCTGGCTCTCTGGTTTGGTACGGATGGTATTTTGAGTTTGGCTTTTATACTTAGAAAGGATTGCATTTGGATGAAAATTAGTTGTAGCAGTAGGGTTCCTTTTTTTAAGGTTTCAAAAATATTTGAAATCATAAGTAGTTATATTTTAAGCAATGTAGTGGGTTTTTTGTAAAGAAGATATATTATAGAATAAGAGGAGTAATTTGGTTGCAGAAGGAAAATGGGCATCGCGTTACATCGTTTTTGATCGTTGTGGGATTGAGATTATGAAGTCAGTGATTGTTTGTGTGATTAAACTATGAATCTGTAATTCCATGGTAACTAAACGATATCGATTATAAATATACAAATAACGAAATGAAAAACACGTAAAAGTATCAATATCTTTAAAAGGTTCACTTTTTTAAGGTTTTTCTTAATTGTACTAAAAAAATATTAAATTTAATTTTTTATGTGTAACACTTTTTCTGTTCAAAAAATTTGCATAAGTAATTTATATTTTACGCCTAATGGAGGTAAGATTTCTCGACGAAAGGAAACAAGATAAAATATTTTTATTAAAAAAAATGTGCCGTTGCTTTTAATATTGATTGAAGTGTATTTTAAATGCAAACCAAGTTTGAATATTATTGAAAGTGCTTCTTGCAGAAAACGTTTTTCGTTTAATAAAACTGAAATTGAAATGAAAAATATGGGAATAATGCATAAGACTTAAAATGAAAATTTAAAAAACATTCGGAAGTATTTTTGCACAGAGATAAATGAATTGAAAGATCTAAAAAACCCCAACAAATGGGTTTAATATTAATAAAAATGTATTTCACGCGAAGATTATTTGATACGGTAAATAAATTTCCTTCCTAAATTAATTCTTTTGAGGGGATTCAGAAATCCACGTGGTCTTAGAATTCTGCAACCACAGTTTTTCGATCCAAGAATAGTTTCGTTTTTAAACGACGTCTTTTATGTTAGTTAATTGAGGCATCACAGTCTTCTGTAAATATTTAATTTAAATTTAGCAATTTTAATTATATGTTTCTTTCTTTAGAACGCCTTCATTTGCAACTATTAATCAAACCTTTTCACTCCCATAAAAAAGATACAAAATTTACATTCTGTTTCAGTGAAACATGAAAATTCTCATTGTAATATTTACTTTTTGTGTTTTCTCGCAGTTTAACAAATATGGCGGGTTCAGAAAAGAGTTTAGGCTCTTTTGTATCCTGCAATGACATTTTTCAATCGCCTAGAAACAATTCGTTTGCTTCTGCTTCGCTTTTTGGGTAATGCAAACAATGGCACGGTAAATAAAACAGATAAACGGAATTAAGCGTCGGAGGACCCTAAGAACAAAAGCAACTGTATCTGCTCTCTTGAAAATATCGTTTGGAGTTTAATTAGGTGGATAAAAAATTAATCTTAAAGATCTTGGTCTTTTGTGCTTAGTTTAACTTTTAATGAAAATTCATATATTGAGTGCAGGGATCGCACTTTGTTCTTTTGTTATGCAATATGCTTGAAGCATGTTTGCTTCAACTGGAAATTGGAAATTACTTTTGATGTTTTTCAAGCGGCGTTGGTTGAAAGATATACTTTGAGTTATTTTCTTAGAAGATTCTATGCTCTTTGTATGATTACAAAATGGGACGATTGTTCGCTCCCATTGAGTTTTGATTCCCCACTTAAAATGAAGCATTTTTCATTGTGTGGCAGCTTTGAAATATTGAAAAATTTTAATAAGAGAAAATTTATCCACGTCCCCCTGCTTATGCCCTAGTAATTACATTTTGTTTAGCTTGTTTGAAGTATCAACGAAATTCTTTTGAAGGGGTAAAAAAGCTAGTTACCACGAAAATATGAGTTGTAAATTTATTTTATTTGTACATGGTTATAGATTTATTTATGTTTGATTTAGGTTTATGAATATGGAATTAAAGGTATCGAAGACTTTTACAGTGAATTACAATCAAGCCATTAGAATATCGGTTAAAAAGTTATTCCCATAGACTAATAATAAGATTAGACCGAGCTTTCTCATTCTTGCTGATGAAGAAAATTGGTTCATAGATGTATCATGTGACTAGTGGAAGGGCTTGGCGAAGACTTTGGCAGCATGGTTTCTAGATGGCAGCATTATCTATAGTTTGGCACTCGACATGTATTTTAAGACAATGTGTTTTCATTAAAAAAAACTTCCAGGTGCAGAGATTGAACTGTTTTTCTTTTATTTATGCCTTATTTTGACATTAGTAATAGTTTTTGATCAGTTTTCGGTAACTTTTATTTCATTTGGAGCTGTCAGCGTTGGCGTGAACGAAATGGCGTAAACGTTTTGCGTTAACGCAAAAATGTACTAATCGGTATCTTAAATTGAAACTGTAGGTAAAAATCTTACCGTTTGCTGATTCCTCTTGGTCGCTTGCATCTTTAATTGCTTAGAGAGTTATTGAAATTGACTAAAGAAAATGCACAATACTATCTAAACGAAAAACTCACTATATTAACAAAATATTTACAACTTAGAATAACAAATTTACAAATCGGACTCCATAAAAAATCATTCTTCCATGTTCCATCAATTGTATTTATTTTATTTCTCGCTCGCGTTGATCGTCTGCTACGATTAACGCCCGCTGTTGCTAGGATATCCACCAGTCACGTGGTTTGGTTTATGAGCAGCAAAAGGGTTGCCATAGCTCGGTCTACTCTTATTATTAGTCTATGGTTATTCCGCTTAGTGCAATACACTTTCAAAGTACCAAGCCATTGATGTCTATTATTTTAGTCCATTTTGATGGAATATCCCGCCTATTGTAGTAACTTTTCGTCGAAAATTGACTATTCCAGTAAGCGGACACGACTGTAATCCGAAGAACACTTGAAGAAAGCAGTTTTTAATGTGCCTCACCGCGCAGGTATTGCTGAAAAACTCTTGATATTTTGGAAACTCTTGCTCAAAACGTTTAACAGAAATTCTCCATAGATTTCCCCATGAGTTGAAATCATTTTAACAATAATAAAAATATAGTCATTGGATTTTATATCCACGATATAAAATTATTAATGCATTTAGTTACAATAATACTACAAGGGGAAAATTAACAATAAAACGTTTTTGATTCTACGTTGCCAGAGCAATAGCAGAGTAATATGTTTGCTAAACAAATAAAAATAGTAGAGCGGAACTACACTCATATATTCCCTAATGTTGCTATTTTGGGAACATTTTCTCTATGTATTTTTTTTTACTGTGTTAAATTATTAAGAATTGAAGTAATTGTACCATAAGGTAAATAAATAATCTTAGAAGAAACGTTTTATAAACCAAAGTTCTAAGAGTGCTAACAGACATAAGCTAAAATATTTTATTTCCAAAAAATTAGAATTACTTTTCCTTAAATGTGGAAATTCTTTGTATAGAATGACGACTGATAAATATGGTTTCTTCCAACACAACCACTTGCTTTGTAGCTACTACATGATTTACAATGTTGTTTCACCGTCTTAAGTTTTACCATTTATTTAGGTATTGGCCATTGTTGCAAAAGTGGTCACTTTTGACTCGCATACCATGTCTTGGATGACAAATTATATGCTAGAAAATTTAAACTTCAAGTTATTAAAAAAATTTGTTAAACACGTTTAATAAATAAGTATTAAAAGCGTTTCTTGTAATTGTCTAATACTGAAGGAAAAAAAATCTATTTAGGCATAAACGGATGATATTAAGATATTTAGCTATAATTTCTATTTAAACCTTTTTGAGTGATAAAGTTAATAAACTTTAGCATGCTGAACTATTTATTCTTCGTAGCATAAATTCTAAAATTACCAAAAACTTTGCATTTTTTAAAAACATTTGCACAAAAACTTTCATAGATTTTAGTTTTATACCTGAAGCTTTAAAAATGAAATACACTATAATTTGTTTCTTACTCTTTCATCAATTTGGATAGGAGTTTTATTAGACTTTACAAGAAAAGCAAAGTATAATTTAAATATCATGCGAAATTAATATTTTCAAAGTTGTTGAAACAATATGAAACTTTTCGATAAAAAATAAACGATTTTTCAGTCCAATAAAAATAAAATGCAGATTTAAATTATATTTCTAACTTTATTCCAATTTTATATTCGTCTTAGTTGATAAAAAAGAGTGATTGATTGAATTAATTAGAAACTCTTAAATTCAGATTTAACAAAATCTAATTTTGCAACTTTAATATGAGAAGAAAATTTAATCTTGGAATGAGAATACCATTTGTTCACTCAGGTGTAAATAGCTAAAGTATTCTCAAACTTTGATAATTAACTTGCTAATTAGCTTTTTCTAATGGCTTTAAAAGCTTATGCTTAAATTGTTAATGATATCATTACAATTGTTAGAATTCAATATTCACTAATTACCAATAACTTTTAATGAAGTATGGTTGCAAAACTTTAAAACATTTTTCAATATTTACTGATGCCAAAGACAAAAATTAATGTCTTCAAGAATGTTAATAAAGAAGTGTTTTTGAAATTGAATACTTTTCAATGCAAGTTTAAAGTATTTGTATTTTCAGACCAATTTCATTTTTAAACAACTATCTTGGAAGTTTTCTTAAAATGTTTCTATGGAACTGTTCTTAATGTATTACTATCGAGTCTATCCTACTAAGAAGTTAATTATTGTGTGGTAAACAAAATGAACATGTGTAGCATGTCACATTATTTGGTTATCTTCTAGCAATTTCTGAATTCTTTGAATTTTTAAATATATATTTTTTGAGAGGTATACTTGCATCTACAAGTCTATAGGTATTACTCAGAGTAGCATCACTGCATTAGGGGAGCTGAGTCGTTCAACATTTTAAATTCGAATATTTGTACTTGTAAGAGCCCTAGTATTTTACCAAAAATTGCGTTGAAGAGAACTGGTGAGTCGACAGAGTGGTTTAGTGTTTTGATGTAGGCATCTTACTTTTAAAAGTGCAGGTTCGAACGTGGTTCCGGTCTGTGGATTTTCAAGATTCAGAAAATCGATGATTCAGAAATCCATGTCATATGATTATGCGGCGTGCAGAAAATATCTCGATCATATGTTTGGCTAAACTTACTCTTGGTAAAATTAAATTGGTGTAGTTTCGGGACGAAGAGAATTCAGGTGCCTCCATCTGGTTCAGAAACTGGGCGTCAAATTTCTCGTGACGATGGCAACCCGCCGACAGAATTGCAACATAAAAAATTGGTGCCATATCTAGGAATCGTACTAGGTCTGCGAAAGGTAAAGCATCTAACGCAGCATCATTAGGTAGAAAAAGACAAACTCATGCCTAATCTTCAGAATGTGTTCTGGTGCCTAATCTACCCAATGTGGTACTTGATTGAAATTTGACTTTTTCAGTCCGTAAAACAAGATGACTTCATTCATTCACAGTTTTAAAAAAAAGTAAAGTATGAAAATGGAATTCCTTTTAGGTAAAAAAAAAACCGGTAAGCAACTATATAGTTCATGAAATAAGTTGTCTTGCACAGATGAGCAAAGTAGATTTTTACTTCACTTCACATCAGCTCTTTTTGTGACTAAGGAACCAGCGAACATAATAACGTTTTTCCAAATACTTGAAACAAAGCCGGGTAAAAAGCTGTTTGAGAGCTAAAATGTTGGAAAGGTTGGCCTGTCCTCCGAAAGGGTTCTAAGCAGTTGCAAAACTGCACAATACTGGCACAAAGTTTTATTACAATATTGGTGCTTGTAGCTGCACATAAAATGTGCCCAACATTAAAATTTCACGATGTAGAGAAACATGTCAAACTTAATCTATTCGTATCTCCAACAAACTATAGAGGGCACTGCAGCCACCGTGTAATGGCGGATGAAAAAGGTAAAATAAACAAATGCCGTAACTTATAACTTGCTTTGACGATTAGTGAATGACAGTAATTTTTCATCGTGTTTGTGGGAAGCTTTCTTTTCTATTCTTCTGAAATTACATTACACCATGAACTGTCTGAAGCCTGTAATTTATCTCAAGGAAAACACGTGGAATGGAATGTTTTACATTTTTCTTTAGTATTATTAATCATCGCAAGTTAGCGTATTTGAGCTCTGGAATTGCGAATTAATTCAGAATGAAGAAACTAACTAGTAAACATAATATCATAAATATTTCTTTGAATTATGGTATTTGAGGATAAATAAGTTACAATTAGTATTACATAAATCCTTTATTTTATCTAATATTGTTATGTGGATGAAATATTAATGCAAATATATTACCACTCAGTACAAAATAGTAAACATAGTCGCCTTTAATGTTTAATCGCATTTCATGCCTTATAGCATATAACACAACCAGAAACTCTGGTTAAGAATTGCTTATCGTAGTTGGTATTTGCTATGTTAGTTTACTTTGCCAACCTAAAAATAAAGTTAATTATTTGAATTTTTCATAACATATAGGGAAAAGACTTAATAAGTGCATTTTATTTTCATTGATATTAGAGTAGTACATAACATTTTTTACTGAATGTGATATCAACAACAGAAAAGTCTGACTATGAACTGTTTTTCTGGCCAAAGTTAGTGCCTAGCCGAATTGGTTACTTTGTGCTAGGGTTTTGTGCCTAATTCAAGATGATCATTAGTATCAGATGGTAAAACAAATATTTTAAACAAAGCAAATTATATTTTGTCATCAATAAGATCTTTATATGAAATTTCTGAAAAATACTTAGATGAACTTGCTTCAGATTTAACTGCCTTGCTTTTTAATGTAATTCATACTTTATCGCATGTAACTCCGACAAAAAAAAAAAGTAACTTAAATTTCCGCAGAAACCGTCTCGATACGTTTTCCCAACTGCAGGGATTTTATTTCAATGAATCCTCAAACCATTCGTGTTTTACGACCCCTATGAATAAAGATTCGTACCGGAAAAATCAATCTCAGTAGCGTAAAAACATTCGGCGGACCGTTAACTTCATTTTATCGGGGTCGTAAAAGGAAACGTCTTGGTTCAAATGATATTGATGGGCAAGGAAAAAAAAAAAAAACCTTGGAAAAAGATAAAAATGAAATGTTTGGCTAAATGTTGAAATCAGCAATTCAGCATCATTCGAAGATTTGTCATACGGGAACTTATCGTAGAAATGTGGTGGGGTTAGGATTCTAAATCGCAGCAAAGGAAACGATTAGATTTTCATGTTTAAAATATTTTCTTCATATTTTTGTTATACTTTCAAACTTATAATTACTATCAAAGTGCACTTGAAAAATTGATTCATCACAACATAAACGGTTATGCAGTAGCGTCACTACGGGAGGAGGGGGAGTGCCCCTGGTGTCACCCGTCTGGGGGGTGAGACTCAAAGTGGAATTGCAGTTTTTTTTTTTTTTTAAATATGAAGCTAAACAGCATTTTTAAGACTGCAAATTTTAAAATTTTAGAGTTGAAACTTCAGACCCCTATCTGTTTTCACTCCACATCGTCGAGTAAATGCTATACTCAGAACTAGGTTCATATTGTCAATATTTAGACCAAGTAGTGACTTTTTGTACCAGAAAAACGAAAGCCATTATCTTTCCCTGTGTTTAAGATACGTTTGAAATAATTACAGAGTCATCAATTTCATGCACCCCCTTACCTTTTCGACCTCTCGACGCACATATGCGTTTAGGGCAAGTTTAATAACAAAACATTCATAGTTTTTGTCTTTCGTACATTACCCCTGTTAAAATTTTGTTATAACACAAATTTACTTTTTTCTGAAAAGTGTACGTATTATTAAAACCTTTTTCTTTTTTTTTTGCGTTTGTAGGGGGGGGGGGGAGTGACACCACATAAAACAGCCTCGGGTTACCACCCATGCTCTGCCTCTGGATCATAGATCACTAGTGTTCACTTCCGAAATGAAATATGTTTTTTAAAGTTATTTTATTGTAAAAATATGCGTGTCATTTGTCCTTAATATTTAACGAATAATATGATTTTTCAAATGCTAGCGAAACATTTTGAACATTGGAAGTCTTTTGTGAAACTATAACACGTGGGGGCATTGTAGGCTAAAGTAAAACGGTTAAGATAACTTACCTTTTTCAAAAGAAACAAATTGGAAATTTACTTACTCTTTCATTTTTTCCCCATATGCACTTAACTAATTAGTCGAAAAATTAAAAAAATAATAATAATAATGAATTTAAAAAATAAGTTTAATACAGTCAAGCCCGCTTATTAGAATATCGGTTAAAAGAATATTCCGCTTAATGTAATACATTTTCAAGTACCAAAAACGTTGTAATTTGCTATTTTGATCCCGGATGATGGAATATTCCGCTTATTAGAATAATTTTTACATGACAAATTGGCTAATCTATTAAGCGGGTTAGACTGTATTAACTACACAAATAATGCACCACTTTTGCAACCGTAAATATGTTTTACTTACACTAACACTTGATCTGCAAGAAAAGCTGAAAAAGAAAAAAGAGGTCGATTTTGTGGGCATCACTCACGGACTATTCCAATAAAATAATAAGTATGCAAAAAAAAAAAAAAAAAAAGAACAACTCGAAGAAACTTTGGAAATAGGAACTGTAATATTTCAGCAAAAGTGAGATACGCATTGATTTTTCTTAAAAAATCCGATAGCAAAGAGTTTTATCAGCCTTACTTACACTAACACTTGATCTGCAGGAAAATAAAAAGAAAATAAAATAAAAATAAAAAATTTGCAAACTCCATGCGTTTTACTTCTTGTGGCCTAATGAATGAACATTTTGGAATTACAAGTGTTTACTTTTAAATGCAGTAATATTTTTTCGTTTTTACACATATTAAATCGTTTGTACTTCTTTTCGATCTATACACATGAAATGTTTTATCCAAAGTAGTTAAAGCTATTGTGAACTTTCAACACGTAAGAAAACAAGTCATTTCTTTCGAAGTATGCAAAGCACGTGTATAGCTTTAGTATCGGATCAACAACTTGTCTTCTTATCCTTCACGAATTTGAAACTTAACAAAATCTTTTAATTTTTTTAAAAACTTTGTAAGACTTCTGACTAGATTTTTCATTTATGAGAAATAATAAAATTTTAATCATCTGAAGGGAGGTTAACGTTTTAAGCATGAACCACTATTTGAGTTGTAAAATGCTTCTTAAATCAATGAAGTATAAACTCTAAGTTCAAAAGAAATGACGTTTTATTCGTAGGTTTTAAAATATTTGTAAAAAAAAGTCATTTAATCAAACTTCCGATATTAAGTATTACCGTACGTTATTAATTTTCTTTGAAAAGCGAATTTTTTTAAACAATTTTTTAAAGAAATACTCAAGTTTCTTCGTGCATGTTTTTATTTAGTTTCAAAGATATGGTAAGGACACTGGTGAAAACTATTTCGAGCAAACTCATTGAATTTTTATACGAAGTTTGGGGGCAAAGTATACGCTACTATGAATTCGTACATATCCTCCTCATTGTTTTAAGTTAAATCGCATGCTAACTAAATCATATGCTAAGCGATTACTTTTGTACAGAAAATTCACTGGTAAAGTAAAGCTGTTAATACACACAATGGTTAAATAGCACATTCTGTGTTTCGTGGTTACTAGAGACCTCTTCTTTTAGAAATGAAAAGGGCACATTCTTGCTATTAATATTAAAAATTTTATGTTTATTGAACTGATATTATATATTACGTGTGACAAACAGTATAAATGTTTCTGAAAACTCAATTTTTTTTTCTTTATCTTCTCGGACGTATTTATGTATTTATTTGGAATATTTAACGTTTTATTTATGAATTACATCTTTTGTTGACGTCATATTTCACGCAATAATATTTCATATTTCGTCAAATGGTTTATTTCAAAAGTGAAATGAAGCTCAATTTACTGGTACATCATAACTTTATAAATTTCGTGCCTTTTTTATTTGAATTATCAACATTCAAGAGGGCGGCAACGGATAAAAAATTGTTGCGAGACAAATAGTAAAACCAAAATCGACTAGGAAAGTAAAGCAATTCCTATAAACTTTTTCGTAAATTTCGCTTATTCTTTTATTTTTAAAAGCTTTCTCACTAAAAAGTTTAAAATATAATATCAACTGTTAAAACAAAAAAACTTTAATTAGCCATCAACGTAATTTAACATTAAGAATTCACGTTCCCAAGATAATTTTCTACTTTTCATATGTCAGTCCTAACTTAGGAAGAAGAATCCCAAGTTCTCCAAGTTGTATAAAGAATAATTTGTTTTGAAATGGTGAAAATGCGTAATTTGATAAAAGATCTTATCACGTGAAGGTTTTTTAAAGTGGTTTGAGAAATCGCAAAGTAGGGTACTTTCGGTAGTCAAAATAAATTTCGACTCTCCGTCTGCCGAAAGGTGAGTAAAACCCGGTAGACTGTGATTTTACGCAAGAATCATTCCGTTCTCAACCCTCCGTCAGGAAATAACTCAGCCTATCAGCAGGCATTCACTCAATATCGCCGTCCGCACGCCATTTCTCATCATAAACGACCGGACAGATTGTCCGTGAAACGTTTGGGAACAATGGCCGATCCTCGAAGCCTTGTGGACCAATATGGCGGAAAGAATTCCACCAAGACTCTCCAGCGTTATTTCGCGCGAATGAACACAAATAGAAAATCGAATTGAGACGAAGACGGAAGGAGAGTGGACGATATTTTTTCTAGAAAAAGTTTTTGAAGACATTCGAAAGATTTGTATTTTTTTTTTCTCTTACCTTCCATCTATTCGTGTCTTCACTTGAATTAAAGGACCTCAACTTTCTTCTTCCGTCTTCTGAAGCTTTCTGAAAGGATAAGATCAAACTCATCGAAATTTTGCTGGCTTCTTTGATTCTTTAACCTTTAGCGGACTTCGCATGAGTTGAAAAGGGAAATGAAATTCTTTCTCACTAGCAATGACTTCAGCTGAAAGAATTATGATTACTCTGGATCTTTCTTCCGATATGATTACGTTTTCGAAAAATGTTTCTTTGGGAGACCTACTGTATGTGTTAAGAAAGTAGGCGAGACCTTATTTTCTGCTTCAAGACAGGTTTTCTTAAAGAATAAAGTGTTTGTTACACTCTAACTGTTGAAGAAAAAAGTTCCTAATTTTGAAGTTAAAAATATTTTTATGCGTTTACTTTTTCATATTAGGTAAAAACTTACACTTCACGAACGTGAAAATTCTTCATTAGTATCAGAAATAATCTTTGTGTGCTATTTTTGTTGTAGGTAGTGATTATAAGTCCTTTCCAATGAATTTGAAAAAAGAAAAGGCGAAATATTAATCACTTAACGGAAAAGCTCACACTTCTTTGCGTTGAAAAAGGTGTTTCATGTAACACCAAAACAAATGCCTGCAGTAATTTGCAATTTTCGTGCATTGAAACGTAGTTTGATTCATTTAATCACATGTTTGTTTGAAAGATATTGATCAATTTCCCTTTGAAATACATTTTGTTTACAGGTGATAATGACCTTTAAATTAAGGAAAGAAACCATTTTTTATGTTATTTCAATCTTGGTAAAAAATTTGTAGTTTAACGCACAAATAAAAAAAAAGGTTTGAAGCTCTTAAAGCGGAAAATGCAGTTCAAGCTGAATATATTTTTTAAACTCTTTCTAAAAGATGTTTTTCATGACATATTTGCTAAATTAGAGACAGTCTAAAATTGGGCTGGTCATGAAACAGTAGAAAAATCAAATTAAATGGAAGTGAAAAAGAGAAACTATTACTATGTAATTTAGTTTATTTGGAATATTATAATGAAATATGATTCTGTATTATGCCATAGCACCTTAAGATTTTTAAAGTACAAAGTTTGCTAAAATCAGACAGTGAAATTATATTTCTTCTCTTTATGAAGTATTGAAAAGTTAAAATAGTGTTAACTATGTTTTTCTAATGCTAAAAGTTATGTTTTACGAAGCTAAAGTGGTATTAATCATGCTTTTTTGTTTCTGAAAGTATATATTTCATCATCATCATCATGATTGGCTCGACAGCCTGTTGTGGGCCTTGACCTTCTTTGGGAAATCCCGACAAGCTCTCCTCCTCTTTGTCGTTGACCTCCAGTTTTTGATTTTAATGATATCAAAATCAGTGTCTAAACTGTCGACCCATCTCTTTTTTGGTCTGTCCCTAGACGGTTGTCCAAAAGGAACTGCATTGAAGACCTTCAACGCAGCTCTATCATTTTCCATTCTCAAAAGATGGCCAGCCCTTCTCATTCTGTTTAGTTTGGTAAATTTAAACATATCAGTATCTCAAAAAAGTTTATAAAGTTCAAAATTGTATCTCCTTCGGGCCAATTTCCAATGTCATTGATACCACCAAAAATAGTTCGTAGCACTTTTCTTTCGAAGATTGTCAATATTTTCTCTTCCTTTGCTGTTAATGACCATGTTTCAGAAGCGTATGTTAAAACTGGTCTGAGAGTTTTGTAAAGTAAAATTTTAGTACTCATTTTAATTGCGTGGGATTTTAACTGGTTTCTAAGACCAAAAAGGCAGCGATCGGCAGCAAAGTAGATATTTAGCAAAAAGTAATTTTACTGGTTAACTGTAACTTAAGCACTTTATGAACAAATAACTTTTTTTATTGACATTTAATTATTAAGTATTTGAGTTTTTTCTGCGGTATTTTTTTTCCCTTAATCAGGTTAATAATTATTGTTACATTGCAGTTTCAAAGTTTTAACTATTTAAAGATAAAATTGATTACAATGTATAGGTATTCTGCTTTAAAATCTATAATTTAGCAAGTTTTGGAGAAATTGAACTTTAAAAAGAAACATTTAAAGTATACTTTAAAAACAAAGTGCATGTGGCTTGCGAACAAAGAGATAGGAATACACTTTAAAGGCAATAACTAAAAATAATGAAATATAACATGCAAGGATTGTAATTCAGCCAGTAGTTTTTAGTTTAAATATTAAAGGTAACTTGAGAAATAATTAATTTTTAGATTTTCCGCACTTTTAAAAGCGGGAAACAATGTAATACGAAAAACCGATTTTAAAATGTAAAGTTAAGTGAAAAAACAAATTCTTTATTTTTTCTCGCATTGTTTTAAAATTATACTGCGGTATCAGCTAGAGTTACTAACAAGAAGTTATAATTAATATGTTATGATGAAAAAGGTTGTACTCAATCAAAAAATACTCTGATGTAGAACAAAATGTACTTAATTTTACTTTGAAGGTTATTACTTAAAATTTATTTAAACTGTTATTAAACATCCAAAACGAAAAATAGTATTTTAAGTTTCTGAATCGAAAGTTTTTTTTAATTAGCTCATTATTTTGAGCATTATTTTTTTTAATCTGAAAATGTTCCTAAATTAATATAACAAGTGTGACAAACACTAATTTAGAATTGTAACAGAATTTCTTTATGATCCATTTTCTCTCACATATATGACACAATACATAGGGAAAGGTTGTGTTCCTTGGGCAAGTTAGTAGCTTGAGATATCATGTTTTGTGTTGCCCCTTCAATACACATATCGTAAGGTTTCTTCAAAGTTTTGCTTTCTGCAAAAGGTGATAATACGTTTACAACGCATTGAGAACAATGTCGACAGTAAGCTGGTTTTACAACTTCAAGTTTTATAGACTCCAGGAATAAATTTTTCGTTTGACTTCAGATATCTTCTAGTGCTATCAGAATTCAATCCTTATATATTATTTCTGTAGCCTGTTTTTGGTTTCTACGCCAGATTTTCCTCAATTCTTGATCGATTTCATTGATTTACACCCTATTTTAAAGCTGATGGTGCTGGCTACTGACGAAAAATAGACCCACGGTCTAAAAATTGTTTTTTTTTCAGCCGAAAAACCTGTTTTAAAGAACCAGAATGAGGTTTTCGGTTAAACTTACGATTTTAATTTGCACTATGACCGACAGAGCTGAATAGCTTGATCGGCAGAGCATTCTCCTCGTAACCAGGAGAATGAGTGTTCGGTCCCACGTCTGGACAATCTGCAACAAAAAATTAGAGATATCTCGCATTACATGAACACTTAATTAAGTGAATAATAAATATGAGGGAATAGAATAAATGAGAAGGAAACTCTCTTTGCTGTTATGAAAACTTGATGTGACTTTGTGCTAAATTACATCTGAATTGCACGGTTTTTTTTTTTTTTTTTTTTTTTTAAGCTTTGGCTCTGGTAAGAAAATTAAAGCATAATGTAAGCGAAAATATAAGTAACAGGTTTAAGATTTCAGACTACAATAGAATTGTTTTTTGTTCAGAAAAAAAAAATAATAAATCGTATATTGAAATATATATTCTTCTAATGAGTTTTTGACTCTTTGTACAAATAAAAAAAATACTACCTCAATTTGAAGGGTAAAATATATATTTTTTCTTCTTTTTGCAAAAAAACAAATAGCTTATCACATTTTTACTACATTCGAAAAGCTACGCTTAAAAAAGAGCATAGTTCACTTTATTTTGTATTTTGACCGTGCTGTTAAATGATGAACACGTGCTGCCATCTAAGTCATAACGGTTCAAGCAGCCTGCGGTAACAAATTGTGAAAATTTTCAAAAAAAAAAAAAAAAAACATTTTTCTTCAATATCTTATTTTATATATTATTCCCCTCTCATTTTAAAACTTATCAAGCTGGCTAATGACGAAAAATAGACTTACGGTCGAAAAATCAAGTTTTCGAAAACGCCCCTTGCTGTTTCAAAACCTTGATGCAGCCTGTAGTTCTTATGCATTTTTTTAAAGCAAAGTTCTAATGCAGTTTTCCATTTTTTTACGTCGCTTTCGGCAAAAAAAAGGCTTGTGTGTGTGTGTGTGTGTTCATATTTTAAAAAAGCCTAAAAGCACTGGACTTAGTTGTTCAGTTAAATTGATAAGTTTTTTTCGGTAGAGCGTTCGGCTATAAACTATCTGAACTTCGGGCAAGTTTGGGCTGTCCGACATAATATCAAATTTATATTGGAATTACGCATTACATGTACTCATAACATACAAACGTAATAAAATAAATGCAGTGGGAATGCTACTTGGTGTTTCGACTCCTTTATGCAGGCTACAGTTAGATTGTTAATCGAAGGGTGTTCTTCCTTTTTTTAAGCTTTGACTACATCCAGACCACTCAGCATAATGTAAGCATAAAAAAGTATTAGATTTACCTAAAGGAAATCCTTTTTGTGCAGAAAAACATTTTCATTGTATGCTGAAATGTAGATGTTTCTAATAGCAGTGTTCGACCTTTTGTACAAATGAAAAAGTACTACGCCAAATTAAAACTACGAGTTTCACCCAGTAAACCTTTAATTTTTTATTCGCGCGAATACGATATAAAGCATTAAAATTATTATCAACTTCATTAGCAAGAAATCATTTTTTACTCCTCTGCTTTCTGCTGAAAAAAAATACATTTTGTATACGTTTGAAAAATTACACTTAAAAAACGGACTCAGTTCAACTGGTTTTGGTTTTGCATTTTAAGTGTTCGATTAAAAGAGAAACATGTGCGGGCATTTAAGCCGTAACGGTTAAAGCAACCTTCTATGTGAAATAGTTCAATATTCAAAGATAAAAATTATTACTCTTATTTTGAATCTAATTTTTATTACTTTTCTAGAATGTTTATTTCAATCGCTACGTGAGATCTTCGTCATTCTTTAATCAAATTCCATGCTTTACCAATAATTTTAAATCGTATCATGCTGGTTAATGACAAAATATAGAAGCATGATCTTATTTTTTTCTTTTCAAAAAGCTTTTTTTGCTGTTTTTTACTACGCATTCCTTCAATGAATAGCTTTCGAAAAGGAAGGCGCAATTGCTAGGTTTGTTGGGGTGTCGGGCTGTTAATCAGAATGGCGCCAATTCGAATCCGTGCCAATAAATATCTCTTTAATGTTTCTTTTTTTCTGTCAGATGCTCACATGGGCAGGACTGTATTTGCCACAACCTGTTTTTTCACATGCACAATTATTGCTCTTTCACCTGTCACTACTCAGCCACTTTTAATGATATTTATGTTTGCATTGAAAATATGTACGACCAAAAGGTGAGCGATGATCAAATTATCACAAAGTTGTATTTAACGAGGTTTTGTTACTGATGTCTTTAAATTACATGCCTTCTCTTCTGCGCTTACTTTTTTTCGGTCCTTCTTCATAATGTTCTTCCTTTGAAATTTTTATAGAGCGAAATGCCTTATGAAACGATTCGAAGCACAGTGCGGAGTTCCGCACGGGTCGGCTAGTTAGATAATTATTCCAACATTAACTTAGTAAAGGCTCCTTCTATACGAGGTTTGTCCGGAAAATACCTATAAAAGTTGAACTAACTAAGTAACTTTATTTTACAATTATTCAGGTATTACAAATGGTTTCCTTCAAGGTATTCTCCTTGAGACAAGATTTACTTCTGCCAATTCCGTTTCCACTGTTGATAACAGTTCTGAAAGTCTTCAGTTGTGATGCTGTTCAGTTACCGTGACGTTACTGCCTTGATGGCTTTCACATCTCCCAAGTGCCGCCCCTGAAGCATTATGTTGAATTTCAGGAACAGGGCAAAGTCACAAGGGGCTAAATTGATGAATCAGGCGGGTGGTCTGTCCCTGGCGAGCCAAAAACTCTCGCAAAACAAGAGACATGTGAGCGGGCGCATTTCTTCATTTCAAGTTTTTGTGTCAGAATTTCGTAAACTATTGTTTTAGGGATTGACAGCTCGTCAGCAATCATTCTGACTGTCAATCTACGCTCTTTAAGAACACAAGCCCGAATTCGTTCAGCATTTTCATCAGAACTCGATGTCGATGGGCGTCCTTTCACATCTTCTCGACCTTCCTGGAACCTTTTTTACCATTTTTTCACGGTTGGTTCCTTTGGAAAATTGTCTCCGTAAATATGTTTCAAACATTCAAAAATTTCACGGCCATTCTTCCCTAGCTTTGCAAGAAACTTTATGTTGATGCGTTCCATGCTGACGGCAGGTGAAAAAGGGTACCTTTCAACAAGCAGCTGCACACTCCTACTTACACGCAGAGCGCTCTGACTCAAACTGAGTGTCGAGAGGTTTGACTACATCAGCAGTGCCGCCTGGCGGTGCCTGCACTGCGCAGTGATACGTCACCCCGATTTATACGTATTTTCCGGATAAACCTCGTATATGTATTGCAGTGTTTATTTTAGTTTTTTTAATAAATTCGACACCAAACCTAACTTTAATCAAATGGACTCTGTGGTGTACGTAGATACATCACATAGGTCTGCACATCCAAGGTAGTAAATTTTCATAAGTGAACTAGTAGACTTAGCTCAGACGAATGTTGAGTGCTTTGAGCTGTTACAAAATACAAGTAATGCTATCAAGCAGTCTGAAATACATCATGGTTATTTATTTAACTGGAACTTGAAGATATCGATTGAGGTTTGAAGACTTTACACGTCACAAAACACATATTGCGATCAGTAATTAGAATTTTAAGAATTTTCCTCAAATTTGGTCTCAAGGTGTACCACCTTTCTTCATCCTACTGCATTACTGAATAAAAATAAGTTCAATTTTTGAAAAGAAACCAAATCACCTATTTTTTTCTCTCTCTCGTGGTCTTTAAAGCTAAAGGAAATGCGGTCAAGAGCTACAAGCTGTTCTTACTTTTTTCATACTCTTTTTTGCTAATTATCCATCGATTTATTTTTTATCGCAGAAGATTTCAATCTTCTGTGGTAAAAAAAATCACCATAAATAAAAAAATGATTTTTTGCTTTCGGTGATTGGATTATAAGGATTGCAACTTTTTATGTTGTAATCAATACCAAGAGAGAACGCCCGTTGATGAAGTTGTGATTACTTTGGGCAGCCAAACTTCTCAAGACGACCCCTAAATTTTTTAAGTATTCCTAAAAAAATTGCTATAAAAAGAAAGAATTTTTAAATTTAGAAAAAGGATGTGATTACTATTAAGGAAATCGAATCATGTTCTTGTATAAGTACTGAATTTATAGAGCAGCGATACTGAAATGAATCATGTAATCTCATTCTAAGTCAATTATATATCATAAATATAATTCGTGTCCCTGCAACGTTTAAAAACTACTAATTTGTTAGCGTTGGTTTAAAATTATAAACAGGATAGGTTACGCCAGATACAATTTATTGCATGCAATATTTAAAGCAGGGTTATAACACCCTTTTTCTTCCTTTTGTTTTTAATACGGAGGAAAGGAATAGATCCCAGGCACATCGAAATTTTAAAATAGTTCTTCCTTATTTCCATTTAAACAAAGAAATAGTGTGTACTACATTAAAAAGGATTCCCTCGGGACAATAAGGCAGGAATCCAGATATTAATGATTGCATTTACTTAAAATGCTAATTTCATACTTTAATAAAGACTAAATTATCATATCTAAGTTTTATGGATTGCATTTAATTTTTATTATATAGATAACATTTGCTATCTTCGTTTTAATGAATGTATTGCCACGTTTGTTGAAACAAAACTATGCGTCATATGCCAAAGTTCTACATGAAAATTTGAAGTTTTTTCCCTCCCTTCCCAGCTACCTTATGAACAATAATTTTTAACGCTACGAAACTTTCTCTGCAGTAAATTTCGCAACAAGAGAGTAGATTTGTATTTAAGCGGAAATTCCTTCTCGCATTTAATAGGATGAGCTGTGTAGATTGGCTTGTATTAATCCTCCTCACTCCGTTTGTCAAAATGGGCGATTTATATGTTTGCACTATATTTAGGTTAATTGGATTGCATGCTAAAAGACATGCTATTTAAGTGATGTCTGTGTCAATGGCTTTTAAAAGGGATTAGATGTTGCACTGGTAATTGGCTTTCCGAATCCATTTCAGGCACTGCTGTGGAAGTTATAGATAATTTTTGTTCTACGGGTTCGTTCTTTACAGATTAAATAAATAAATTAAATAAATAGAAAGTTTACGAGATCGAAATTAATATACTGTAGCTTTATCAATACTTAGTACTAAATATAAGTGTTTGACATCATAGTCACACCATTTCAAACAAATATGCATTGATATAAAGTGCACATATGAGTTATGACTGCTTACTGTTTTTTGTCGGACTAAAATTATTCAGTTTGTTAACAAATTGATTTTTTCTGTTTTTCTGTTTGAAGCTAAGATATTCTTTTTTCGTTGTAATATGATTCTAAGTAAACACAACCCAACCAAATCTCAATCCTTAAGACTGTATGGGAAATGGCCAAGCAGGGTTGCCATATTTTCGGGATAGCTAAAAGCCCAAAATGTTAAGAAAATAGCCCGAGTTAATGCAAAGACGCCTCATTTATCTTGATTACATTAATTTCAAGAATTATTTTGTTATAAAAGCACAATTATTTATGTCGTCTGGAAAAAAGGCTACTTTTTTTAAATTTTGACAAAATTTAAAGTCGCCAAAAACAAACCAGCTGCTACTCAATAAAAATGTAGAACACTAGACGTATCAAAGTGTAGCCAATTGGATACTTTTCCCTTACCCTGGCTATACTGTACCTATTCCCTATCAACGTCTGGAAAAGCAGACGATGCCGACGAACGTCTCGCAAAATCGGGGGGGGGGGGTACCAATTAGTTAACCGTTAAACTATAGTATTTTGTGAATAAGTTCCTCGCTCATGCAAACTGATAAAGCAAAGCAATGTGTACAAAGAAAAAGAGAAAAAAAATCATATGTTTCTTGCTGGATTTTCGAGTAAATTGAATACAAAACCTCCATAAGAGCTTCGACTCAAAAGTTGTTACTATCAAGATCAAGATATATCATTGGAAAGCTCTTATAATTTTGAGACCCAATGAAAACTTTGAGATAAAGGAATATTCGAGGCATAAACCTTCGAGTTATCGAGAGTTTGCTGTACATTTTTATTCTTCTGTAGAAAACGTGATATAAAATGCTTTTAATGTGGATTTTGAAGTTTTAATGTATTTTGCTTTTTGAACAGCTAGTATAAAATGTGCTTAAATAAACAATAAATGTTTAATAAAGAAAAAAAAAGAGAAATAAATTGTTTCAAGTGTTTAAAAGTTAGTAAGTTTTGCGAAAACAGAAAAAAAAAAGTTTATGTAATTAATAAATGCCCATACGTAAAACTTTTGTTAAGCTAAATGCTTTTTTAAGTACCTTTAATTACTATTTATTTTCTTTTTCAGGACTTTGGGATAATAAATGATCCTGCATAACTGGTGAGTAAATGATACATTTTTCTGTTGACTTACAAGAAGATTAATTATGCATCGGAAGCTTTCAAAAAATAAGTCAAGTTACTGCGCCTATGTAAAACAATAACTGCCATCTTTAAAAAATAATTAGGATAAACTTTCTTTTCAAAAAAAAAAAAAAAAAAAAGCAAGAAAACCCTCTTTAACTATAATTTAAAAAGAACTTAAAATGTAGTTACTTGGTCTAGTGCGTTTGCAATTTGACGTTTTGCCAGTCAGGATTGCTTGCATATTAAATTGGATTTAAGATGTATCACTGAATTTACGGTAAGTGAGTTTTAAATCATATTAGGGGAGTAAAGCTCCTTCTTATTTCACTTTTTTTGTTAAAATTTCCCCTTTAGAAGGTGTGTTATTTCCAACATGTTTTAAAGCCATTACATAGATCACCTAGTTAAGCTAATTACATTTATTTATGTTTACTTATCTTTCAGTTGATCGTAAAAGAAATAATAATCATGATTTAAAACAACATAGCAATTTACTCTAATGTAGTTATAACTGTCTTTAGTGTGATCAAACTTGTGTTTACTGCTTCTATTTTCGTGCAGAAATCATTAAATTTGTTTTCAATTCATGTTAGCATTTTTCTTTTATGATTTATCAAGTAATTGTTCTTGTTTGAGTGATTTGAAATTTCATAAATTTTAGAATAACTATTAATTTGAGAATATTTGGGGGGGGGGGGGGTATTATCTGTGTAAGCGAAGTGTATGTTTTGCTTTTTAGATAACGAGCCAACCAATCTTATTATCTTATCCTTTGGTTAGTTTAAAAGTTTTTAAAGATACATTGTACTTTTTTTTCTTATAACGGTGTTAAACTCATGCTCTATACAAAGTATGTCATTAAATAGACTGACTGTTTAAAAAAAATTATAACAGGAAAACGATTAATGAAAAAAAAAATCTTGCTGAAAATTCATGTGATTGTGGTAAAAATTTGTCCCCCAGTGTTCCAAATTTTAGTTCAAAAGTTTTCCAGTAGATCTGCAGAGAGTAAGCCGGTAAATTAAAGAAATATACAAAATTACATCATAGTTTTTCGAAAAATGTTTTTAATAAATAAAGTTACAAACACTATTTTCGAACTGTATACCGTCGGCACATGTCGCAATCGAAAAAAATCAGTGAATTTCAATTTTTTTTAAAACTTAAAGGCTTAGTAGCTGCATGCCTAATATTGAAAAAATTTTGAACAAAAATTAGGAACTCGGGGGAGGGGAAATATTTGCGGCCCACCACATGAATTGTCTGCAAGAATTTGATTTTTATTATTAACCGCATTCCTGTTATGCATTTTTGAAAACAATCAGTCTATTTCAGGACATCCTGTACTTACCTCAGAACCAGTCTATCGTAAGCCAAAAAGTGGCAATTTTTAGGTTATTACGGCTTTAAATGTAGAATCTTATTCCGTATCGAGTCATGACAACGTAATTCTATAAAAAAAATTCCTTTATAATTATTGACTAGCATAAAGGAGCGCGAACCCCATTTTATATATGCTCCAGACGAAAGGTTTTTCGTTCTCCTGCAAAGTAGCCATAATGCGACTTACGATACCCTGGCTCTGAGGTACAGATATATATTTTTAATTTCAATACGATAGCAATTACTATGAACTATTACAAGCACGTTTTGGTGAATAAAAATGCTCAATCAGCGCCAGTAAAGCCCCAATTTCGACTTACAGTGCACTGACTAAATTTTCGGATTATGATGTATTTTATATTTTTTCGGTCCAGTTGTCAGGCATGCTTACAAATGAGGCAGTGAGAAACAAAGGAGATGTAAGTGGATATTTTCAAGTTTTGAGTAAAACTCGTTTAAAGATTAGCTCCTAGGTAGGCTTTCATTGACTTTTTTTTCTAAATCATGCTGTATAGCAGCAACTACCAGGGCTATAAGTACTCTTGCCCCAAGACAGAGGAGGGGTTCACCTACCATGTGTACTGGTTATCTCCAAAATTTAATTTTGCCACTTACATCCCTTTGCTTCTCACTGCCTCAAATATACATCTGATTGGTCGGCATATGGATTACCATTTCGCTAATTCTGTATTAATCTATTTTTAAACCAAAGATACATGTACCACCTTTTAAATAATTTTGTTCTTAAAAGATAAGTTTATTTATATTAAAAGTGCAACTTGATGGTTGATAAAAATCTTAGAGGAAATATTCGCCAGAAAGGAAGCTAATCCAAACTAATATCTAATACGGATTAAAATCGTCACAAAAAAAGAAAACCGCCAAGTCCCCAAGCGGTAATAAAAGCTTTTAAAACAGAGAATATGCTGTAAATAATCTCTTAATAATAGCCAAGTAAAAAGCTTCTGTGGATGAAGAACCCGATGGGAGCTTCTTTTCCTTTAAAGAAAATCACCTCCCAGCTGTTTAAGTTCCAAATAGACATGAAAACAACTAGAAAATAAGTTTCTCATGCGTAAAGATTGGAATTGGCTGAATCAGATATTTAAAGTACATGAAACCGTTAATGACAGCTAAAGTAATTGAAATAAAATAATAATTTACAATAATAAAACATATAACTGAAAGAGAAATTCAAATTTCCTAAGCAATAACTAAGAAGCGGAAAAAATCATGGACATACGTTTAAGGTATATGTGATATGGTTTTTAGGTGCGCGATCCATTCTGTGTTGTATCAACTGATTGCAGGACATTTGTGTGCGGGGTAACACTAGGATAATGGCGTTCTTTGTATACCTAGAATTGTTATTTTGACACCCTGAAAAAAAAATTACATAGTTCTTGACATAATGTTAAATATTTGTAAAAATTAGTTTCAAATAAACATATTTATAATAAATTCATTTTATTTAAAGGGTGCAGTGATTTTATAATAATGTAATGAAGTATTTAGAAAAAATAGAACTAAAAATCACCAGTGCTGCTTTAGTTGTCTTTCAGAAACTAGCGGCAAAATCCTCCTTTTCATGTACATAATCGTTATGATTGCTTCAAGTTCTTGCAAAAATGTGTTTCAAGAAGAATTTTCGAGTATCTGCTGCGTTTCAGCTTCAGTAAAGGAATTCGCCTTTATTTTTTTTTACCAAAAAAGGTCAAAATGACATCTGCCAACACTCCTAGGTATAATCCTTTAATTCGGGGTTTTCAAAAAATGCTATTTTAATTGAATTATTTATATTATCACACAGTAGGATGGTTTAGGAAAAGTCAAGGAAAGATGAAGCTCTTCATGAAAATTCAGAGAAGCAGTTAGCAAAAAAAGTTTGCTCAAGATCAAAATGACCCTACCCACAATTCTACTTTTAAGTACATTGGAAAGATGTGGACTGCCTCTTTACCAAGTACAGCAGATCAAAGTCACACAGCTGTACATTAAATTCCGATAATTTGCGAAATAGGGGTTCGGTAAACGCGGATCAGCAAAATCGCGGATGATCCAGAAATCGGGTGAAAACTGATGCTAGTGCATGCACAAGTAGTGCTTAAAAAGATGAATAACACTCGCACACATTTAAACTACAGCTAAAACGATACACAGCTAAACGATAAAAGCTAGAAGAGGATCGCTTATGATTGCAAATTTATCACACACATACATATGCAAATTGTGCAACCATATATTAACTGCAACAAATCATAGTTTGTTACTCCAAACATGCAAAGGGGAGAGGAAGGTTTTCATGAATGATCCGGTCACTCGTTTACGCACGTAGTAGTGTAAATCAAAATATCAGTAAGTCGAAAAGATTTAAAAATCAGTAAACAGTGAAGGTGTAAAGCAGTAAGTAGTGTCGATTTTAACGAGCTTGATTTTAATGATTTTTAAAAGATGTAATGCTATTAGAAGGGATGTGGAAGAAAGCAGTAGGAATGTTTAAAAATAAATTTTGCATATGTATTATTTACATTCAGTTAATCATTGATTATTATTATTATTATTATTATTATTATTATTATTATTATTATTATTATTGTTGTTGTTGAAGGTGTGAAACGTCGTGGATATTCGGGATTATAGTGTATTGGAATGAACTTGCGTAACAAGTAAATGTGTTTGTTAAAGAAACCAAAACGGGGAAAAAATAATCTAAGCAGAGTTTTAAAAAAACTAGGACTGAGCATAGAGGGACATTTCATTTAATTTACTTTAACTAATATCTTCATTTTCGTTTCTATTATTTGTAAATTTACATATTTTTTACTATGTTATTTTGTAACTTTTCTTTCGATACACTTATTTTACTGGGAATAAGTAAAATAAGTTTTCCCATTTTGATTCGTAGAAGAATTTATTATTAATAGCGAAAAGTAAATACCAGAAATTTTTTTATCTGGAAGTTCTTCAAATATTTTTATCACATTACGCCGAATATATGTTTTCTCTATTCAAATATGTCCTCATTTCATTACTTTAATCGATACATATTAACTTTTTTCCATACGGTTTCATATTTTAAATTCTACAAAAAATCACTTTTTAACTACACACAAAGGACATTCAGTTAAAGAAAAAATACTTGTGAATTCAAATGCAAAATTAACGAAAGCTCAAGTTACGGAAATATATCACTGCAACGAAGCGAATTATTTAAAACAAATGGCCAAGAAGTTTATTTCAAAACAATGCTTTTAAGTGGAAGAAAATACTGTTAGTATGTATTCTTGAACTTGGCATTTGTTCAACAAACCATCATAAGATGCACCACGAGAATAAATGACGCGAGCTGCAGAATTAAATTATAATTTTACTGGTCACTTTTACATAATGTATAATGTTACTTCAGTTTAAGCTCGTGGAACAACTGATTCAATGTGTGATCAAGAATGAAACAAAAAAACATCACAGAAAAATATTGTCTTGATAAATTACTTTTTACATTTTTAAACGAAAAAAAAGGGAAACGTAAGTGTAAGATTTTATCAATCCAATTTTATTTTTAGTCCTTTCTTAAATTTTACCAGCACTATTCTTGATAAGTAGCAGAAGCTCTTAGAATTAATTTTAATTATTCTTATTGGGAGTATTGTTTTTAATTTCTTCAATGCTATTGTTCATCGACAGTAGCATTTTGATTTGATTTTACCTTTTTTTATCAAACTTGATAGTATTAATATTAAAGAGATATTAGTTAAGGTATTTCTTGCATATTCATTAAACTATTTTTAATTTTTTATTGTCATGAATTTCATTAAGCACATTGTGAGTTATTAACAATTTTGTTTGGAATCAAAAAGAGAAGGGGAGGAGTTACTGAATTTTTCGAATTTTAAAAATGTAATTTTCAGAAAACTTATTGTAACTTTATATCAAAGCGTTTCTTTTCAACAAAAATTCTTTACTAGCACAATAAAGAGCGTTTGATACGAGTTGCAGGATTGATCGGTGACACTATTTAATGAATAATATAAGAGTGTATCTCTTTCAAAGTAAATGAAACACCTTGAATGGACTAAAAGGTTCTCTAAAATACCAGCTTTTCATTCTCAACAACCAACAACAGAAAATCCAGAAGACCCTAAATGGCTTGCTTGACGGGTCGAGGGCCGAGGGAATAAATTCATCGAGGAACGACAGGAAAAACCACTCCATCACTTCCGACATCCAGACTCATAGGAGAAGAAGTTCAGTATCCGACATTCGGGTCCATCCATCATGCCCAAAATGGTAAACATGCTCCGTCTTCTTTCTTCGGATAGCTGCAGCAGAAGTCCTGGAGATTTTTCTTTCGGAGGAAGTTGTTCACGATGGACCATGTTGATGATTCCCGGCTGTCGCGTTGGGCGAGAATGATGAAGGTTACTCCTTGCACATTAATTTTAGACAGCGGTCATTTTGTCACTCTGCCGGATGAAGTACATGACAAAGGAACATTTGTAGTAGTCATGAAAAGATGTAGCTTGGTTGTTCATTAATTTAAAACTGCTTCCGATTTCTCTCGCAGAATCTAAAACTCAATGACGATATTCTTCTAAGAGCAGTTCGTTCAGAACGAAAGAAACCATTTGATAAACGTTACTCCAGCATTGAAGCTGCATATTTTGACATGCGTAATACGAGTATTTTCAAAGGTAGAGTTTATATTGTTGCTAGTTTTGCCTTGATTGAGCATTTTTATCTAGATTACTAATGAGTTCTTATCACAATTTAATGATAATATCGGAAAATATATTAATAATTACGAAAGATTTTTTTTTCGGCTTAAAATAACTAATAAAAATGATAAAAAGTATATCTATGTGCAGAAATGTCATGTACAAAATTGTTTCATACTTTTTTAATTAAAGAGTACATCACGAGAAAGGCTGTATATTTCACATAATAAAAATCAATTAGATTTCTGATGCGTGGTAATTACATTTCTGATTTAATTCAGACTAAAGACAAATATTGATTGAAAAATAGTAAAATAAATATGACAATGTTATTTCTCCAATATTTTTTATTAGACGGAGCAGTTGCTTAATATTTTACAACTAACAACATAACATCCGGAACACCTCTTAAATGGTTTTGCTGGACGGGATAGTAGCAAAAGAAATAAAATATTCGATAGGTGACAGGAAAAACCACTCCATCACTTCCGACGTCCAGACTTATCTACTAGAAGTTCAGTATCCGACATCGGTGCCCATCCATCAAGCTGAAAATGGTAAACATGCCCTGTCTTCTTTCTTCGGATAGCTGCAGTAGAAGTCCTGGAGATTTTTCTTTTGGAGGAAGTTGTTCACGATGAACCGTGTTGATGATTCCCGGCTGCCGCGATGGGCGAGAATGATGGAGGCTGGTATTTGCACATTAATTCCGGACAACAGTCACTTTGTCACTTTGCCGGACGAAACAGTTCGCACTGGAGACACCATTAAAGCTTAAAAAAGTTCGTTAATTTGAAGCCGTTTCCGATAAGTGATGGTGGTTTTAGAAATGAAGTATGGAGGTTCTTTAATGCTGTTGTGATTGATTTATATTGCAGATTGATGCGTTCTGGATTTATGAGAAAGATAGTAATAGTTTCAGATTTTAAGAATAGTCTTAATAACAAGTTACTTATAAATGCTAATTTGTCCACATCGAATTCCAGAATATTTTTTTAATAATTAAAAAATATTTTTTTTTGCTGTGATGAAGTGGTAGGGTAATATTTTCTGCGTTTGGAACAGAAATCTAAATGGAATTACACAAACAAATCGCAAAAGAATGAACAGTATTTCATCAAACGAACAAATGGTATATTTAACAGTGAAACACCAGTTTTTGTTCGTGGCTTTAAAAAAAAATTTGCATTAAAAAATTTCGAAAAAAAAAAACAGAGTCGAAGCATTTAAACAACGAAATTATTAATCTATACTAGGTACCTTTTAAACCTTGTAATAAAATCAAACTTCTAAAATTAGTTATGTTTTTATTATGCATTTAAAAACGCTTCTGTGGTAGTTTTAAAATTGAAAAACGTTTAAATTATTGTTTTTATACCTTCAGACATTTTACAAATGCTCTTTGTGCAATGGAAGAAAATTGAAACATTAAAAATGGGTTACAAAAGTAGTAAAATCATCACTACGAGCTTATTATTTTTTGTAAAGAAATATTAGTTTTGAATATCAACAGTAACACACGTCAATCTTAGTTATAAGAATTGTTGATGAAACACAAATTAAGAAATCGACGCGTTGAATAACAAATTTATAACTATAAATAAGAAAGGGAGAAATGGGATAAATAAAAACAATTGTAATGTTAAGGAAGAAATTGCATCAAAATACATTTTAACGATTCGGTTTTAACACTGATAAACAGATTTTTTTTTTTTATTATTTGGTTTTGGAATCCAACAAAAGATACGTTAAGGGAAAAAAAAGGATTTACCTTGTGATAAACCTAATTTGGTTCGACTTGTGACAAAAGAAAATGGTTCAAAGAAAGGAAAATAAATTGTGTTAAGAAAAAGCAGTCTGTTTATTACATAAAAGATGACTTTATGTAACAGAAATTCCAAATTTAATTCATTCAATTTTAAGTATTTAAACTTCATCATTTGTTTGTTTCAAATCAAGAGTAGTAATGAATTGTCATGCAGTTACATTTATTTTGCATAAAATTCGAATATAATCGAATTTAAAAGTGGACGTAATCCTTAAAATGTATGATTTGAATACTAAAACTGGGGAAGCACCCAATTTCTCATAAAAACGTTCCAATAAACCCTGGAAAGTTCCTTCTCCTTAAATCATTTTATAAGTATTAGAAATTTGTTTTTAAAAAATAAATAAAAAAGAGAAGAATAGGTAGCAGAAAATATTTTATAATTGTTCAACGTAATGCTTAAGCTCTTAAGTTTAAAGATATACAATATAATATTGTAAAATATTGAGTGAATTACTTAAAAAAATGTATGGAATAAGCTTCACTTTACAAGTTTATGAATTGTGTTCGTGTAATATTAAACTTTTAAAACGTTTTATATTAAAAAATAACATGGTGAGCTTAAATTCACATAATCCTCATGATGGCTAGACAACATCAAGTCAATGCCAAACTTTATAAATCAGTGCTAGGATATTCGAACTTGCCGCCAAAAGAGCAATATTTATATATTTTTTTCTTTTTTAATTTCTTGTTGACTAGCTAACCGTCAAAAAGAAATTACATTTTCAATCAATTTTCAAAATCACTTCATTAAGGTAAAAAATAAATAAAAATAAAAATAAACATAAAAAAAATGCTTTAAAGCTTTTTCTTACACTTTTATCTGTGTTATTCTCATCATTTGTTCTCGGATAGTTCTATATGCAACATAATCCATAAAGGATAGTTCCACTTCATTGCTTGAGAACAGTCAAATTGTTTTATTCATTTGAAAGAAATAAATAATATCAAGGCAGTTGTAAGTATGCAAAATATGTTTCCAAATGTAAACGGTAAACGCACACGTTACCATTTTTACATTTTTAGGTTACAACTGTGTTATTAAAACCGCTTGAAGAAAATGAAAGTAACATATCATGAACAGACTTTATGACAAGGGAAGTGTAAATATTTTCAAATAGCACTAGTTTGCATAGTAATAAATAATTATGCTGTAATGTTGCAATTACTGGTAAATAGAAAAAAGACAAGAAAAAAGACTTAAGATAATTAAAAACAACATTAAAACCCCATAGACTGGGTTTGTCGTTAAGGTGTTCTGAGCTAATGATCTTTTATAAACATCAATTGTAAATATTTTCATCGTAAACATTTAAAGATATTTTACAGACGAAATTATGCATCTGACTATATGTAAAAGTAAGTACATTTACTTACTTACATTGTTGAGTGATCTTAATTATTTAAATTGTTCTATAATATTACAATTACTGGCAAATAGAAAAATGACTTTAGATTAATAAAAACAATGTTGAAGCCCCATAGACTAGGTTTGTCCCTAAGTGTTCTGAGTTAATATTCTTTTAAAAAAATCAATTGTAAATATTTTAATCGTCAACATTTAAAGATATTTTACAGACGATATTACGCAGTTGACTATATGTAAAAACAAGTAGGTACAATTATTAACTTACATTGTTAAGTGATCTTAATTATTTAAATTGTGCTATAATATTAAAATTATTTGCAAATAGAAAAAATGCAAGAAAAAAGACTTAAGATTAATAAAAAACAACGTTAAAGCCCCATAGACTAGGTTTGTTCTTAAGTGTTATGAAATAATATTATTTTATAAAAATTCAATTGTAAATATTTTTATCGTAAACATTTAAAGGTATTTTACAGAAGATATTTCGTAGTTGATTATCTATTAAAATAAGTAAAATTATTAACTTATATTGTTGAGTGATCTTAATTACTTAAATTTTAAAATTAGGTATTCAAGGAAAGATTAAATATATCAATACATGCGCAAACTGAAGATAAAAAAAAGGCTCGTCATTAATTTTATTAAATTTGTGCATGCAATGTTATTTCAAAAAAAATCATGCAAACCATCAATGCAGCAGATTTTAATTATTTTTGGCTCAGTCACGAAAAATTTAAAATTTTATACTTTTAATTTAGACGCAGTGAAGTGTGTTTCACTAATTAAAAATATTGCGCACTACGTACCGAAAAGATAATAAAGAAAGCTTCTCCTTTCGCCTTTAAATTTCATTGTTCACCTAAAAGAATAATAAATTTTAAATTCAACTGCTACTGCTGCTTATTTTCTGAAAAGATGTGGGTCTTTTCATCTATAGCCATAAATTTTTCACTATCAGGGGTTGAAAATTTTTATGTCGTTCAATGAATAAATTTTTATTATTATTACATTTATTCAATGCATAATAGTGACAAACTGAAGAAACACAAATTCTTAATAGCATTCTATAAATACGTTGTTGGTAGTTTTTTTCTCTCATGCTTCAAGGTGTAAAAATAAGATATATCATTCAGAAAATTTAATTATGTTGATTAGTATTGGCTGATCTTTACTTTAATGCGAAGGTATTTAAACTAATGTGCTAATCCATGTTTTTGTGCTAAGAACAGAATGAAAAATTGAGATGATCACCAAGCTGTATTGTTGTACTATGTACTAGATGTCCTTTTAAAGGAGCACACTTTTCAAAGGAGTTAAAAATGATATGAATTGAAAAACAAAAGCTCGGAAAAAAAATTAATTTCTTTCATGTAAAATGGGAACGAACTTCAACAGTTTAACAAAATTTAAAGACTGCCAGTTATTTCAACTTCAGTACAACAGTTGGTATTAAATTTGTAAAAAAAGTATTATAAAAATAACAAAAGTTCGCATGCATGTTTTTCTTTCAGATCAATGGCAAAAATTTAAACCGTATATTATATTTGAGTTAATCTCAATATTAAAGTTAATTTGTTGTAAATATAAAATGACAGCTTAATTTCTTTAAAAAAACCCTTCATGTACAGCCAGCCACCTTCTCCTGGTGAATTGTGGTCTGTGAATGTAATAAATGTAATTTCATTGCTAGCGAAGAGCTTCACATTTACAAAAAAATTTAAAACTTGGCTGTGAAAGAGGAAATACTAAATTGTCCTTAAAAAGCTATAAAAAGTCGTATTTTGGTTCATTTCAAGAACATTTACTGCTTATAATAAACTAAAAAAAATGCAAGAATGGAAATAAATTTAAAGGTTTAGAAAATGAGTGCTAAAGGGAAGAATTTTAATGGTATTAATACAAAATTTTGAATATTTGTGTTTCAGAAATGGAATTGAACCTTTTTTTTAACTTTTTTTTCAAGATTTAAGGCTAATGCGCAATCCAAGGACAAATAAAGTATATTAGACAATTTTATATATTAGAAGTCGTTTATTAAAAATATCAATTTTTCGGCCTGACTCACGGATTTTAAAATTTATTTCAGTATTAGCTTTAAAAATGTATTATTACAGAATATTTTACTTTCATTGTGGCATGAGGAAACAAGTCGGTGAAAACCAAAAAAAAAAAAATTGTTCAAAAGTTTAAAAAAATAATAATAAACAATATATTTTACCAAACATTTCAGGAAATTGAACAATTGTTAGTTTAATTTTCACCAGATTTTCCGAGAAACATTAAACAGCATATTTCTAGGTGCTATCAAATTGAAAATTGAAGTTTTCTGAGTGGGGTACCTGTCGTTTCGCAGACAAAAAATTTCCTTCCCGCTATTTTTCCCTCTGAGTCTTACGTTTCGAGTTTTTCTCACTGAATTTTTCATTATGATGGGAAGAACATATCAAAGTCAGCGAAACGGGGGGGGGGGGATGATCTGTGCACCATATATTAATCAGAAATTAATTGAATATAATTTTTAGTAACAATGAAAAATTTTATGCACTAACGAAATTAATAATGAAATGACTCAAAAATAATAATTTGTGCTATTTTAATGCTAATGGAGTTTAATAAAAGAAAAAGGAAAAAAAAAACAAGAATGAGTAATATTTCATAATATATCCTCATCATTTTTTACTTTCTCCAAAAAATATCCAAACGGACCATCATTCAATCAATCCTACCATCCAAATTTATTTCGAAAGTTCAACATAAGACATTTACGGCAATCCATCATAGAGAAAAATCTCAAACTTTTTCTTGCTTCTTCAAGATGGGGATTTTCCTGAACCTTTTTTACGGAATTCCTTTTCACGCTTAGTTAACACTATATCCATTTCTTTTTTCGGAAGAACACAGTTTCTATTAAATATCTTCTATATATCAGAGCATTTTTTTGAAATAATCATAATAATAAATCATTTAGATTGAGATGGAAACGTTTGATTTCAGTTTGTTTGAAGAAGTGAAATATATTAACTTGACGATTAAGCTCTAAGTATTATTATTAATTGAAACAGGGGAAAAACTTATCATGATAATTCATTCTGAAATTTATCAGTTCATTTTTTTTTTCATTTGCTGCACCGTGTTTATTTGAGGATTAAAACTTCAATGATTAATCACCCTGTATAATTTAAACTATTTTACTAATTACGCGTTCATTGTTTTATTTTTAGTGGTACACACCTAATAACATACACATAGAAAAAAAATATAGATATTTCAGATTGAAAAAAAAACAAAAAAAAAAAAAACACAAATACAGTTTACATTATTTACACTAATCACTTTTATACATTAAACCTTCATTATATTCCTTTGATATGTTGCTGAAAGGAAGCTGTTTATGTATTTTCTTGATACACTACTGACCATACAAAATGCAATGCAAAGAAGTACACTCAACTATGTTTTTATGCGGTCTTTTTTTAAGCGATTTCTTTCTTTTTTTTGCGATTTTTTTGTGCGAATTTGTTTTGTGCGGTACATTTAAATTTCAATCAGATTGGGATTTAAGTGACGAAATCATTTTTAAAACGAGTTCAAGGTAGTATCTTCAATTGACGACGTAGGCATCCCGATAGGAAGTCACTGTGACCTCCCAAAAATTTCCTTATTCGGGAAATTGTGTCCAAGTACTCAGCAAAAACTACCATCACTTGGTTCATTTTGATTTCGTTTAAAGAACATAATTTTGTTACGTTTTTTTTTTTTGTTATTTTCTATCTGAGACTTTTTACGCGGTCCCTATCCACCGTATACAAAAAAGAAATACAGTTGATTCTCTGTTTAACGACGCTCTATTTAACGACTTTCTCTATTGAAAGACGGCTTTTCACGGTCCTAGATGGTCCACTACAGTTTAAAAATCATTTCGTTTAAGGACGATTTCTACTTAAGGACGATTTTTTGTGGTCCCTTGAAAGTCGTTAAACTGAAACTGTGTTGCGAAAACAACTTTTTAAAGCTACTCGTGAAGTTTCGAACAATTTTTATGCAATTTTTTTTTTATGTGGTCCCTATCCATAGAATAAAAATAGGTTTGTGTGTGGTAGTTACTCACGTGAGGGCAACATTAGTATTAAATAATAATTAAAAAATGAAAGCAAAAGAATCATTTATTACTGGAAACATTCTTAATGAATGGAGGTTTGAGTAGCTGTAGGATGAATGTACGAAGCGATACAGTCGAATATTAAGGGATAGCAGTTTCGTACGATGTTTTATGTCATCTCGTACCACAGTTTCTGTAAACTCGCCATTGATTGGATCAAACTCATAGGCTGTACATATAACCTGTTCAAGTGTTCACGGATTTGCTCGATTTGTGAAAAATCAGGCCCGAGACAGTGATAATGTGGAAGATGATGTCCCCTTTACACCTTTGCTGTGTTTGACCGGGCATTGTTTGTTAAAACATGGATTCTGGGAGCCCCGCCATGAGTACCAACATATGCGGCTAATAATTTTTCCCAGATGTTGTACCAGAAACCTTCAATTACTGGAAACTAAGTTACAGTGAAGTTTTGCCATTATCATACTAACACTGCCATTATATTGCAAATATGTTAGATAAAAAATCGAATTTTGATTTTAAAGCATGCTTTTTTTGCTTAAAATACACCGCCAGCTCAGCTATTCCATCCGAGGACTGCAGTTTCGTGCTTTTTAGCACTCATCAGCCCGGAATAGGAATCACATGAGCTGGAGACGAAAAATCTCTTAAGGGAGTCAAGAGAGCCAAACAAATTGGCAGCAAATGCAGAATTAGCAAACCAGATGAGCAACCGCAACAATGGTGCGGTTCAACTCAAAGATTGATGGCAAAGCTAAGGTATTTTGTAGTAAGATTACAATTACTACAAAATACCTTAGCTTTGCCATCAATCTTTGAGTTGAACCGCACCATTGTTGCGGTCGCTCATCTGGTTTGCTAATTCTGCATTAGCTACCAGTTTGTTTGGCTCTCTTGGCTCCCTTAACAGATTTTTCATCTCCAGCTCATGTGATTCCTATTCCGGGCTGATGAGTGCTAAAAAGCACGAAACTGCAGTCCTCGGATGGAATAACTGAGCTGGCGGTGTATTTTAAGTATTTCTGCCTTAGCCCTGGCTTTAGGGCGGTAACTTACTACAAGACATGCTTTTTTAGTTTATAATAGTTTTGTTATTTTTATTAATAGAAGTATTAAAAATACTGAGTAATTATCTTGTTTCAGAAACAATAACATTTAAAAGAAATGTTTGAGACTGTTTTTTACGTTTCCAAACAGTTGATTTTTGTCATCATACATCTTCTTCATTTCCTTTCTCAGGCTGTCTTACATAGTCGGTCCCAAAGTTTAGTTTACGTCGTGGAGTATAAGCTTGCTTCTTGCTGGGTCACGTTTTAAAAACTTTATCAGCGTCGCATTTCAAGAACGTTCTATCTGTAAGTAGGATTGATTAACTTTCACCTGATGGTTGTGGACTATATATTAATTCCTCCAGGAGTGCATGTAATATATTATGCAACAACAAACAGAAATAGGATGGCACGAAATATTAAATTTTAGAGACATACTAGTTCTTGACAATATATCATCTGAGTCATACATATTTAATGATAAGCTTTGAAAAGTTTCTGAACATGGAAATATATTTTCGTTTTGCCAGATTTGTGGTGGGAATAGAAAGAAAATAAATTATAGTTGTCTATACTACAATATCGTAAGAAGAAAAAAAACCTACATAATCACAATGACTCTATTTATTGTTGTTGTGTGATTTTCATTGGAGAAAAGTCGGCGACGTACATTAATATTAAAGGGGAAGATATCTAAGGTTATATACGAGGCGTGTTTTTAAAGTAAGTTCCGTTTTTATATAAAAAAGGAACGAGTACAGATAGAGCTAAGTAATTTAGTGCACAAAAATCTACCACCCTTACGCTATTTTTCGACATTGCTCCCGCGATTTTCCAAGCATTTGTCATAGCGTGGTACAGGTTTTTGTATACCTATTCGTACAAAGTTACCGCCCGTTTAGTCAACCATGAGGACTCTTACAGGGCTTTGGCTGGGGCGTTTTTGAACATCCTTTGGTCTGCCCTCACCTCGCTCGCAGCATCTTTCATTTGTTTCGGCATCTAAAGTCTTTCCAAGGTGGTCTGTGGCACAACAGCAATAATGAGCTCAGAGAACATGTTATCCCATGGCTGACTACACAGGCGGCAATTTTCTATGAATAGGTATACAAAAACCTGTACCACGCTATGACAAATGTTTGGAAAATCACGGGAGCAATGTCAAAAAATAGCGTAAGGATGGTAGATTTTTGTGCAATAAATTTCTTTGGTCTATCTGTACTCGTTCTTTTTTTATATCAAAACGGAACTTACTTTAAAAATACGCCTCGTATTGTTAGTAGGCTCTATGTAATTGTGTGACCTCACAAAGATATATGAATATATATTCTTCTTTTTTTGAAGGGAATTCTATTTTAGTTCACATTAAATACGATATAAACTTCCAAAAATGTGTTTCTTTTCGGAGATGCTGTTTTTTCCTTCGAAATATTTAGATGTTTTTGTAATTTTTACTACGCACATGTTTGTTTTTTGCTTTTGAAACCCTCATTTGTAATTGTTAAACTTTCATAGTTTATCTATTAGATGTTTTGCTGAAATTTCAAATTAGAAAATATGCATTCAACTTACAAACTGTGTGCTAATCAATCCACTTACTGGAAAAATACACAAAGGTTATGATTGCAAACGGGTTCCAGCGGTGATGACAAAATTCATTCGGTGTTATTATTTCCTTTCTGGCTGTGTTGATAAGTACAAAAAGGCTTGCATGTATCATTTTTATTTTTTACATTAAATAGAAGTCTTATTTACAACTGGTTACTAGTTGCTCGTTTTTCTGTAAATTAAGTTAATTTTAAACTAAGTTTTACCAATGTAAGAAGCGGTTTCGTTGTTTCATGAAACACCATTAAATTTGTGTTTGCTAAGGAAAATCTACTTTAATAGAAGTAAGATAACTATTATTAGTACTAAAAACTGCAGTAGTTCTAACAAAAGTAATAATCATATAAGTATAGTAAAACAAAGGACTAAAGCAGCAATTTCCATAGAAAATCTACTTTAATAGAAATAAGATAACGATCATTATTGCTACAAACTACAGTAATAATAGCAAAAATAATAATCATATTAGTATAGTTAAACAAAGAACTAAAGCCACAATTCCCATGTTGCGGTGTAACAATAAGTTTCGCTCAAGATAAATGTGTAAAAATGGTTGATGAGATGTAGCGCCCATCAACATCTTCTTCCAAACGCTGTGTCTTGAAAAAATAAACAAAAACCATAAATGTAATATAGCTTCGTGTAAATAATGTAATTATCTCTAAGAAGTAAAATACAAATGTTGAAAAGTTTTTATAGCAAATATCATTCGTAAAAGAACAAACTATAATTTCGGTACGATTTTTTGCTTTGTTGACTTTATATGTTTTGTACTGCAGAGGCGAAAATACTCCGAATAGAATATGGGAAATGTGTTTCAAAATGGAAGCAATCTCTACAGCAAACAAAACTTTTATTCCTGATAAGCGTAAATCTCTAGGAAAAAGAACTGAAATCGGAAATAAATGCTTTAAATCCCAATACAGTAGTGAAAATAAAGAACGGATTTATCTTAAGTCTTGTTCCAAATGTTTAAAATAAAAAAAATAACAAAATGTTCTTTTTTTATGTCTTAAAGAAAATCATAGCAGTGCATGATCTTGTAAATCATACAGTTGTTTTCAGAGAAAAATATATGTGAGAATTGCTTACGAAACATATTAAAATTCAATAGAAAGGGATTTGTGAACCGAAAACTAAAGTATCTCATAAATACCTAAAAGTACACTTTCTCTCGCAAGTCGTAAATCACAGCTTAAGTAGAGTTTCATTTAAAATACGTAGTATTTTTAAATGCGCAAGATTTACATGATTTCCTCTCACTATTCATTTACTTTGGGATAAAATATAAGGAAATCTATGAAACGGTCAAAGTCTAGATTTTATTTAAAATTGTTATACTAAGAATTAGTACTATTTTTAAATGCGTAAGATTTGCATGCTTTTCTCTCCCTATTCATTTTTATTTGGCATGTATGAAACACTGTTCAAATATATATTTTATTTAAAATAGTTATACTAAAAATGGTAGTTTTTTAGTTTGTAAGATTTATATGTTTTCCTCTTATTCATTTTCATTCGGATAAAATACAAGGACGTGTATGAAATTGTCCAAATTTAGATTTTAAATAGATATTCTTTAAAATGTTACTATTTTTAAATGCGTAAGATTTACATGAATTCATCAACCATCTTCATTTTCATTTGGAAAAATACAAGACATGTATGAAACTTTCCAAGTCTTGATTTTTATTTAAAATATTTATATTAAAAACAGGTGCTATTTTTAAATGCTTTTCTCACCCTGTTCATTTTTATTTGGATAAAAATGGACAAAATTGGCATACATTAAACTGTTCAGTTCTATATACATATTATTTAAAATCGTTACATTCAAAATAGGAACTATTTTTAATGCGTAATATTTACATACTTTCTTTAACCTTGTTCACTTGTATTCGGACAAAAATATAAGGGCATGTATGAAACAGTCCAGTTCTAGATTTTAAAGAAAAGCCTTAAAAAATCGACTAGCTTTTTTATTAAAAAAATTCATTTCCCATTATATATTATAATCTCTAGTTATTAAATGTATTCTAGGATGGGATACTTCTTGGATGCCGAAAAATCTGTTCGATGCTCTTTTAAGCTTCAAGGGTAAGCAACTGTTACAAAGAAGTAAGCCAGAAACATGTGTGGGCAATATTTTTGAACTTTGTGCTTTAGTAACATTAATGTTATCATTTGTTTCTGCGCAAACGCTTACATTTATTTTCTTATTTAACGGTTTAAAAAATTTCGCTTGTATTTCAGAATATGATTAGTTTAAATAGAAAAAAAAAAACATAGTAGTACGAACAATAGTCTAGTAAAATACTTAGGTACATAAAGATAACTATTAAAGTGATGAAAGTCAATCACTTCAAAATCAAAATTGTATCAATATCAGCGTAAAAAGTGAGCATTAAATTAAAACTCCATGGAAAATATTAAGAACAGATTTTTGCGTTGTTGTCATTTTTTGTCGTTTAGAGTTTCACCCATTTAAATACTCTTCATATATAATTACATCAGCACAAAATAATCCTGTTACAGGTGATTTGAGTTTCTTATTAAAGTCTTTTCTATGCTTTCGAATTAAAAAAAAAATGTTAGAAGATTAAAATTTTACTTACCGAAGAGCTTAAGAACACATCCGCTTTTTTCACTTAAGTTATCTTTCTCACAACATGGTGAAAATTAACAAACTTGAGTAGAAGGAATGAAATTTGACACGTTTTATGGCGTCTACGATTAGTATCACCAAATATTTCATTTATTAACTTCGTAACTTCAATTTTACTAATTGCAATAAAGATGTTTTCTTTTCAAGAAATCATATGAGGCAGTGAGAAGCAAAGGGATGTAAGTGGCGAAATTAAAAATTTGGAAATAACCAGTACAAATTGTAGGTGAACCTCTCCTCTGTCTTGGGGCAAGAGATGGCACTAGTAGCCCTGGTGGGTGCTGCTATACAGCATGATTTGGAAAAAAAAATCAATGAAAGCCTACCCAGGATGTTATATTTAAATGCGTTTTACTTAAAACTTGAAGCCGTCCACTTACATCCCTTTGCTTCTCACTGCTTCATATGTGCGCTTAATTTTCGGATTGAAATAACTTTTTATTTCATTGCCTTAACTACCTCAAGAACTCCTCAGCATTGATAATTATCACTCGTTAGGGCCTCATTTCACGGTATTTTTGACATTTATGTGGAGTCCGTAACGTGACCTTTTTTTCTGCCATGACTTTTTAATTTACTGTTTGATTTGCAAATTGTTTTAATTCGAATTGGTGTGTTGGTAGGAAAAGCTCAAAATAAAATAATATGCTAATCAAACAATAAATAAAAAATTTGAGGCAAAAAAAGGTCACGTTACGGACTCTACATAAATGTAAAAAATATCGTAAAATGACCCTAGGGCTATGTTTTATCACAGGCTATCGGGATGAAATTTAAAGCTTTAATTATTTTTATTTATGTCTTATACAAGGAAAAACTTTTTCAACAGAATAAAGCAAATGTAACTTTTGGTCTTTCCCTTCTCTCTCTCTCTTCTCGTGCCACACTTTTTTAAAACAAATTCATTTTGATTTGATTGATGTCTTTCTTTTAGCCATCAGAATCGCTAAGTCTTGATGTCTTATACAACGTATGGATTTTTATTGTTTTAAATGCACTTTGCTTGGTCATTTTTGTACAATTTAGATATTTTTCAGTCTATTTTTCAATAAAACCCTCTGCCCATATTCTGATAAGAACAAAAAAGGAGGATATTTAAAGAAGTCAACACTTAGGGGGAAAAAATCTGTTTCACACAATGCCGAAAGATGCGTTGTCCTATACTGGTACTTAATATATTGGTCCAATCATATTTATTTGTTGGTTAAGAAGTTTCGTAGCTTAATTGGTTGGTTTTAGTTTGAATCTCGTGAGCTGGAATATTGATAGACACGAAACAGCGCAATGGTTTTTTCTTATTACTTATTTTGAGAGGTGCCTAATTTCCCGTAATTGCACCGGGTTTGTCTCAAAAATTACTTAATACCAATTAGAATTTATTTATTACGTTGCAAAATGCGTTCCTCTTAGCCTTTTAGGGATGAAATAGTAGCGTTAACGCACCCCGGTAGCGTTGCAAAACTTTTAAAATCAAGATTGCACTACAGAACTTACTTTGGTTGCTTTAATCATTAATTTAGTCATCTATACTAATGATATAAAGCTGTAGAGTTTGTTTGCTTGAACGCGCTAATCTCAAGAACTACTGTTTCGAATTGATTTTACTTTTTTGTGTTGATCAATCCATTCTTTGAGGAAGGCTGTAGGCTATATAGCATCACGCTATGACTAATAGGAGTGGATCATCAATAAAAAATGTTATGAAAACGGGAAAATTTATAATATAAAATGTTTGGAACGCAAAACATGCGTAACCACAACGGGTCGACCTGAAAATACGGGCTTCGTGTTCCAGTGAGTGTAGGTTCGAGTCAGCCATAAGGCATATCTCGAGGGTTCTTTTTAGAGAACATCCTAAAAAATTCTAAAAATGATTTGTAAAAAAAAGAATACATGACGTATCATTGTTTTATTTTGCTTATTAATTATTTAATTTAAAAAAAAGCTGAACAGTTTGTTTGATTGGAAGCGCTCATACCAGGAACTACTGGTTCGAATTAACCCATTAAGGGCAAGTCTCCCATTTTGGGAACCTTCAATTAAGATTTTTTTCTTCATCAAGTAATTAAGATATCATTTTGAAATTTTTTAAAATTAATGATAGAGAACCAAACTTTACTGGTAATTTTTTCAAAAAAGTTTGGAATGTAAATTCGTTTTTGAAAAATTTCTAAATTTTGCAAAAAATTTCTTGTTTTTGCATTACATGGGGAAAACATTCCCTAAAAATAATAAATGCAAATGCAGGAAATTAGGAACATGGAATATGAAGCTCAATAGACCTTTTTTCAAATTACAACAAACAGGGGCCAAGAAAAATTATTTAAAGGAGTTTTAGAGGACTTTATTTACTGAAGTCCCAAAATGGGAGACTTGGCGTGTTCTGATTAGCAGAGCAAGTCATGCCCAGTAGAAATCGTCTTCACCCATTTTGCATGAATGAACTCTCCCCTTTTTTCCTGTTGAAGCCACAGCTCCCTTTGTAGTTTATCATTGTAAACAATCTCTTGTTGTTCAAGGCCAAGAGCAGGTGCTTTTATCAAAACAAGTAACATTCCATTCGTTTAGAAGAAAGTTCTGAAAAAACAGGGGTGCCAATCCTCCCTAAGGAGGATGAAGCATCTCTCTGAATTTCTACAGATCACGAAAGAGATTTCCGTAAAAGGAGTTCAAATTTCCTTTAAAACTATTCCTCCCCCCTCCATAAAAATATTTTGTAGGTCAGTCAGCTCCATGCTCCCCTCCCCCTTGAGGGCGCTCCCCCTTCAATTAGGGAGGTTGAATTTCAATACAGAAATTTCTTCACCTTTTTTTTTTGAAATCAAAAATGTAGTAAGAATTTTTGACTTTGCTACGATCTTCAAACACTATTAAAATAATATATTTTAGCTTAAAACAAGAAGATGAGTGCAGTATCACTTGTTTGAGAATCGCCAAATTCTTTTCAGATAGTTGAAAAAAAAACATTAGTCGAAATCGTTTAGATCACAGATAATGCGATAACTGTCTCACTTTATATTTTTACCATTTGTCGTAATTTGTTGGATGAAATCGGAGAAACTATGACCGTTGATAATCCCTCAATGTGAAGCATGCTAGACATTTATCTCTAAAAACATTATGATGATGAATAAATCATGTCATCAAACATGTTGTGAAGCAACCGAAATGTTGACTGCAAAAAAACCTTTGCCTATAATAACACAATTACACTATCAGGGAGCCCAAAAATATCTTAGTTCCATTTTATAAGATACATTTTATATAGTGCTTCATGTCATTGTCAATTACCATTGCTCGATCCCCCTACATGGTTAATAGAAAAAAGCTACCTCTTCTCTTTTTGTGTATGAAAATCCTAAGGCTTTTTGCTAAAAGGTAGTAAAATGTGTGGGAAAAGTTCCGTTTTGTACAAAAATGTATAAGAAGGAATGCAACACGAATGAAAACCAGACACGGAGTGATGTAAGGGCAGAGGGAGGGGGGGGGGGACGTTCATCAGGGCCCCAAACGGCTCAAGAAATTGAAAATAACTAGCATACTTATACTTATTAATGTTGCAAATATACAGTGCTAGCCTCTGGGGCGGGCCTACAGCTTTTGTTGCAAGGGGGCCCAAAATGTATAGCTTTGGGTGTCATGAAAACTTAAAAGTTCTACATTTTAAAGCTTGAATATGTTAAATATGTACATAAAGTACCAATACCTAGCCATATTAATTACATAAAAACGATTTTAGGGCTTTCTAATTGGATTTAGCCAGAAATTATTCAAGTATCAACATAGTGGCAGGGATATGTATGTTGTCCCCATTAAACGCCAAGTCTCCCATTTTGGGACCATACCATATCTCCTAACCTAATAACTATTTTTGCGAAATTTCAGCTACATATGATTAGAGATATGTATTGAATATCAAAACACATGAAAACTTAAGTATTTTCAATGTGGTTCATATAGCGGCGCTTAATGGGTTAAAAAATTATTATTTTTTGTTGAATAGTCCATTTATTGAGGAAGGCTGTATACCATTACGTTATGACTAATAGAAGTGCAGCAGCAATAAAAAATATTATGAAAACGGGAAAATTTATTTCTGTACTAATATTATAAAGCTGAAGAGTTTGTCTGCTTGAACGTACTAATCTCGGGAACGACTGGTACGAATTGAAAAATTCTTTTTGTCTTGAATAGTCTATTTATTGAGGAAGGCTATAGGCAATTTTTAAAACCAGATTGATCGAAATATTTGTTACTTCTAATTAAATGTTTAATTAACTGTTTAATTCAATGAATTTCTAATGGATGGTGGGGTAAATTCAGTTCTATGAATTCCTAATCGATGGTGAGGTAAGTTAACTCTTTAAGAGGGCGCTGGCCGATGGTGTCGATAGCTGCGAGGAACCATGCCCATGCTACACGTTGTGATCAGCGAACAGATTTTTGAATGCGTTTTTTTCACTGTTCCAGGTGCATAATTTGTTTTTGGTTGGATTTCTCTATTAGGTTTTGTTTTCCTTATTTCTTCAACGTTTGTTTCTGTTCTTATAGTTAAAGATAGTTACATATCTTAGTAAATAATTTGATTTGTCGTATTATTTAATTGTGATTGTTCTTTATAACGTTTTTATTTAGCATAGTTTATTTGGTTAAAT